>NW_012114489.1:5065411-5074398 GCF_000951035.1 Colobus angolensis palliatus | reverse complement strand
GTCACTGATGGACATTTGGGTTGATTCCAAGTCTTTGCTATTGTGAATAGTGCCACAATAAACAGACGTGTGCATGTGTCTTTATAGCAGCATGACTTACAATCCTTTGGGTATCTCCCCAGTAGTGAGATGGCTGGGTCAAATGGTATTTGTAGTTCTAGATCCTTGAGGAATCGCCACACTGTTTTCCACAATGGTTGAACTAGTTTACAATCCCACCCACAGTGTAAAAGTGTTCCTATTTCTCCACATCCTCTCCAGCACCTGTCGTTCCCTGATTTTTTAATGATTGCCATTCTAACTGGTGTGAGATGGTATCTCATTGTGGTTTTGATTTGCATTTCTCTGATGGCGAGTGATGATGAGCATTTTTTCATGTGTCTCTTGACTGTATGAATGTCTTCTTTTGAGAAGTGTCTAGCATCTTGATATTCTTAACGCTTTGTTGTTGGTGGTGTTGGTGGTGTTTTGTTTGTTTGTTTGTTTGTTTTGAGACGGAGTCTCGCACTGTCACCTGGGCTGGAGTGCAATGGCGCGATCTTGGCTCACTGCAACCTCCGCCTCCCAGGTTCAAGCAATTCTCCTGCCTCAGCCTCCTGAGTAGCTGAGATTACAGGCACACATCACCACATCTGGCTATTTTTTTTGTATTTTTAGTAGAGATGGGGTTTCACTATGTTGGCCAGACTGGTCTCAAACTCCTGACCTTGTGATCCACCCGCCTTGGCCTCCCAAAGTGTTAGGATTACCGGCATGAGCCACCGAGCCCAGCGTCCTTGCATTTTCGTTTTGCACTGGGCCCCACAAATTATGTAGCAAGTGATGACTATGCCTCCTAGCTGCTTAGTCAAAAAATCTTGGAGTCATATCCAAAGCATCAACATTTGCTCTTTCTTTACCATCAGAATATATTCACTTCTCATAAATTTCACTACTGCCACACAAGTTTAAGCCGTCATCATCAATCCAGTCTCCTAATCAGTCTTCCTTCCTGATTTCTTGGT
Organism: Colobus angolensis palliatus; assembly: GCF_000951035.1. Taxonomy (NCBI): domain Eukaryota; kingdom Metazoa; phylum Chordata; class Mammalia; order Primates; family Cercopithecidae; genus Colobus; species Colobus angolensis. The sequence continues at coordinate 5,073,394 of NW_012114489.1, read as the reverse complement.
TCTCTCTCCAGTGTCTCTTCTCAGCAGTGCAGTTAAAGTAATAAGGAGAAGTCAAGTAATGTCACTTTTCTTCTCAAATCCCTCCAATTACTTGTTGTTTCACTTGAATAAAGGCGCAAATCCTTACAACAGTGTATAAGGTTGTACATGATCTATCTTACTGACATATCTCTCTCCTCATCTCTTGACATTTTCTTCCTTGTCCACTCAACTTCATCAAAACTCATATATTTCCTGTTCCTGCAATCTCCCAGCTAAGGGCCCTGAAACTACGTATTGTTTCCATTTCTCTGCTAAGATTCATTATTTGGTTATTTATATGTATATATTTTCTTTTAAGTTCTTGAAAATATTTAACAGTTGCTTTAAAGTCCTTGTCTGAAAATTGCAACATCTGTGTCATATTAGGGATGGTTTATTGACTATATTTTTCTCGAGTGTGCATCATGCTTTTCTATTCCTTTACAAGTCCAGTGGTTTTTTATTGAATACTAGATATGAATGATTTGGGTAGAGACTAAATTCTGTTCCTCTGAAGAGTAATTTTCATTTTAGCAAGTAGATAACTTGGAGGGACTCAAGCTCCAAACTCTATCTCTCCTGTGGGCTGCAGAAGATGAAATGCCGCTCACTTCTTTCAGTTTACATCTACTGAGATTTTACTGGGCCTCTTGAGATCTTTATTGTGCTTCAGAGATCAGCTAAGGTTTGGTAGATTTTATACACAGATATTGGGACTTGCTGCCTCTGCTGCTCCCTCACTTCCAGAATTACTAACATTCTGCTCTGCTGTCCCTAACTCTGTCCTCTCATACCTCAAGCCTTTTGGGCTGCAGTTTTTTGTGTCCTTATATTTTATAAAGATCTTTAAAGTAGGGAACTTTATAAGGCCAAAAGATTACCTCACAAATTTCACCAAGCATAGTTACCTTCTTTCAAGGGTAGTTTTCCCCCTAGTTTCTGCCTGTTTTTGTTCTTTCACTTATGCCTTCAAATGATGATGATGAAGAAGATTATTACTATTATTATTATTTTAAACCGCTTTATTGATGTACTACTGACATATAAAAGCTGTACATATTTAATGTCTACATCTTGATAACTTTAGGAATAAGTACACACCTGTGAAACTATCATCACCATCAAGGTCATAAACATATCCAGCACCTCCCAGCTTCGTCCCACTCCCTTTATTATTCCTACTGTGGATTTTTGTGGTAACATTTAACATAAGATCTATCCTCTTAGCAAATGTTAAGTATACAATACACTGTTGTTACATATAAACACTACGTTGTATAGTGGATTTCCAGAACTTGCCTATCTTACATAACTGAAACTTTAGCCCTTTAACCACCACGTCTCCATTTCGCTCTTCTCCAAGCCCCTGGAAACCACCATTTTACTCTCTTCTAAGAGTTTGACTATTTTAGATTCTACATATAAGTGAGATCACGCAGTACTATATTTGTCTTTCTGTGCCTGGCTTACTTCACTTAATATGATGTGCTCCAGGTCCAACCATGTTGTTGCATATGGCAGGATTTCTTTCTTTTTAAAAGCTGAATAATATTCCATTGTATGTACCCACCACAATTTCTTTATCTGTTCATCCATCAATGGACATTTAGGTTGTTTCCATATCTTGGCTGTTGTAAATAATGCTGTGATGAACATGGGAGCACACTTATCTCTTAGAGATTTTGATTTCAATTCCTTTGGATACACACCCAGAAGTGGGATTACTGAATCATATGGGGTCATTCTAGATTTAGAAATCATCATTTTGGGCCAGGCGCAGTGGCTCACGCCTGTAATCCCAGCACTTTGGGAGGCCGAGGTGGGTGGATCACCTGAGGTCAGAAGTTCACCACCAGCCTGGCCATCATGGTGAAACCCCATCTTTACTAAAAATACAAAACATTAGCCAGGTGTGGTGGTGTGTGCCTGTAGTCCCAGCTACTAGGGAGGCTGAGGTAGGAGAATTGCTTGAACCCAGGAGGTGAGGTTGCAGTGACCTGATATTGTACCACTGCACTCCAGCCTGGGCAACAGCACGAGACTCTGTCTAAATATATATATCTCATTATGTTTCTTATTTTGTCCAAATTTAATAACTTTTATCTAAGGAAGGTTACTCTGACCATGCTACTAAATTATTTATCCTCTCTGTGCCTCATTTTCTTCATCTGCAAGGTGCAGATAATACAGTTAGTGCAAGGATTATGTATGTTCATGTATATATAATGGTGTGTGTGTATATATATATATATATATATCACGTCAACTTAGCTAAGCCTGAACTTTCTCAGAATTCCCTTTTCTTAATAGAGACATCTTTCATAGTAATTGGAAGGTGAAAGGGTATACTTTTTATACTCAGAAGCCCGGTGCAAGACATCAGTTCCTGTTGCAGCTCACGAAGGTTTTCACTGATCTGCTGGCTCACCTAGTTAGTGTTTGGTAGCAGCTGGGCCAGCAACTTTTCCAGCTTCTACTTGGTTTCCTTCTTAAGCTTCTATAGCTTCTGTGCTGGTGCTTGTGTAGACCTGGAGAAAAGGACACAAGCTTGTCCTGCAAGGCATCCCATTGTTGAAGGAGGTTTGGAAGCAGTTAAAGACTAATGTGCATTAAAGCTTGTCCTCATTGGTTCCAGTTTGTCCTTGCTTTCTTTCATGTCACATCTGTCTTTTTTTACTGTCTGCACTGTTTACATTAGGATCAGCACCAGATGCAGAAATGACAGTCATCCATAATCCATTTAACCTGCACCCACAGTGCCCAAGGTCAAATTCCTATAACAAATTTCCAACCTTGTATCACTCCTAGAAGTTCTGCTTCTCTGATTGAACCCTGACTGACACAATATGCAAATTTCTTAAAAGAGCTCCAGGCACATACATTTTTGAACAAATATGTTCTTCATGAAAGTTTAATATACTACTAATAAAAATACATAGATGAGATATTATTGAGGTATTTGGTTTTTGTTGAGTTTCTGGATCTACAGCCTATGAATTCATGATAAGATATGGTGATATTCTGCAGTTTCTAAGATGGTATTATCCTCCACTGAGGCAAATACTTATGGAAAACAGAAGAGAACCAATGAATACTTGTTGATCAATAAACTGCATAACTGATTCTTGCCTGTTCAAATAAAAACGTTCTTGCTTCAGAAAAAAATGAAAATATCAAATGGAGTAAAAGAAAGATTTGCCCTGACTTTTAAGGCAAAGAACAAAATTTTTCCTCTCTGAATTTACTTTTGAAATCAATAAGTCAAAACATCAAATTTACAAGTAGTAAAATGAATGAAATCTACAAATCTGTTTAATGTGTACAACAGATACAAATCTCAATGTATTACATGCAGAGTGTAAACAATATAACTTTTTTTATAACTCGAATTCATTCATATTACAAATATGGAAGAAAGACGGCAAAAATGTAATCTATTTTTATCATGTTTATGTTTTACATGGATAGATAAAATTTTATGTATTTATCATGTACAACATGATGTTTTGAAATATATATATATAGTAGAATCTAGCTAATGTACATACATATTAACTCACATAGTTGTCAACGAATGAATGAATAAAGAAAATGTAGTATATATACACAATGGAATACTATTGCAAAAGGAAATTCTGTCATTTGTGACAATATGGATGTACCCAAAGGTCATTATGTTAAGTGAAACAAACCAGGTACAGTAAAACAAATACCACATTATCTCACTTACATGTGAACTCTAAAAAGGTTGATCTCACTGAATTAGAGAGTAGAATGGTACTTACCAGAGGTTGGTGTGGCTGGGAGAGAGTGGATTGGTGAGACGTTGGTCAAAGGATACAAAATTTGAGTTAGCTAGAAGGAATAAGTTCAAAATCTCTATTGTACAACATGGCGACTATAGTTAAAAATATGTTATATTCCTGAATATACTAACAGAGTGAATGTAAAAGTGTTCCCATCAGAATGCCATCTTAATTATTGATATCATATTTACTTTAAAATTTGTACTCTGTCCCTGATTTTTCCTCTTTGTTTGCTGGTGAATTGCAACAAATTACCTAATCTACTAATGGTATTAAAAGGATTTGACTGGAAAATCGAAAACAACATGGTTAATAATTCTCAATATTATATTGTCAGACATTCTAGAAATAAATCAATCAATACTGCAGATGTTGTCTGTTGGTTGGGTTCCTTGAGAAGCGTAGTTGAGTTTATATCTCAAAATATTAGTTAGAGAGTATGCTTGGGTCCACACGTGGAAGAAAGAGTAAATAAGCAGGATTAGGCAGAAGTCAAAATGCTTGGCAGGCCAAAGGAAAAAAAAAAAAAGCTTCAGCTGGCACCCACAGGGATCTCTGTAACTAAACTGTTATGTCAGAATCAGAATCATCTTGATTTGGGCACCTTGAGTACCCAAAAGACTGATTTATCAATCAGTCATTGCACAACAATTTGTCTTTGCCCCTGAGTCAACAAATCCTTCATTTAAAGACGATACAGACTGTACACCTATAGTGGATGGATGTCACAGCATCCAGTAAAGGTGTTGAAAGAAAACCTGCAATGAGTTTGTGAATCCGTTGTCCAAGAACAGCAATCCATGCATTAAAAAGTGATAATGTTAGAGAAAATCACCTTAACCAGATATCATTTTATCACCCTTAACATTGGGTTTGAAAGTGATCATTGGCCCCACTGAGCCATAAGTCTCAGTTACTTCCTATGCATAGTCCTGGCATTTAGAAGGAAGGTCACTATCAAGCCATCCTTGGGGAATACTGGCTTTATTTCATTACAAACAGTTATTTATTTTTATTCTGGATTTTTACTTACTTCCCCACCCTCCACAGGCTAGAATTAAGTCAGCAGTTTTGGTTTTTGTTCTTTATCTGGATCTTCAGAATGTATTCATCTTATAACTGAAAGTTCGTACCCTTTTACTAGTATCTCCCCGTTTCCTCACCCCAGCCCCTCTTAACCACCATTCTACTTTATGTTACTATGAGTTTCACTTTTTCTGGATTCCACATGTAAGTGAGATCATGTAGTGTTTGTCTTTTTCTGTCTTAGTTCACTTAGCATAATGTCCTCCAGGTTATTCCATGTTGTTGCAAACGGCAATATTTCTTTCTAACGAAAACTTATTTAATGTATTGGATGTTGCTCAGGTTTTGGATTCAGACTGAACAAAGTATGTTCAAATACTTTGTTTCTAAAGCAATTTTTGTTTTACTTCAAAAGCATCTTATTCTTCATATATTTGTTTCCAAACAGGCTATTAATGAACAATAATTGCCTGGAGGGGAATATTTGCCAATTAACTCAGGAATCACAGGGTATGTATCAGTGTGCTATAATGTCAGAAATCTGGGCTAATTTTGGAGAATGCAGTTTGAATTAGTAAAATAATAGTAACTTTGCTTCAATGAAGATCTTTTTAACACACTTTCGGAATTTTTGGAACCGTGCCTTAGGATATTTGACAAGTTATACAAAATAATCAGTCAACCATCTATATAGTCATGTTTCATTTACTCTTTCTCTTTCTTTCTTTCTTCTTTCTCTTTCTTTCCTTCTTTCTTCTTTCTTTCTTTTTTTTTTTTTTTTTTTTTCGGAGTCTCATTCTGTTGCTCAGGCTGGAGTACAGTGGCGGGATCTCAGCTCACTGCAACCTCTGCCTCCCGGGTTCAAGAAATTCTCCTGCCTCAGCCTCTTAAGTAGCTGGAATTACAGGGGCAGCACCACCATTCCTGGCTAATTTTTGTATTTTAGTAGAGACGGGTTTCACCATGTTGGCTAGGCTGGTCTCAAACTCCTGATCTCAGGTGGTCTGCCCGCCTCAGCCTCCCAAAGTGTCAGCATTACAGCCGTGAGCCACCATGCCAGGACTCATCTTTCATTTTCTTCTCCAAAGTAGCATTATCCAACCTGATTAGCTTTCTGTCTCAGTAATATGAAGAATTAATAATTATTGTTGAATTTGATTTCCTTCCTGATTTTGAAAGGGTAGCTTTAGATAGTCATTTCTCTTTCCCAAACTTCATATTAAATAATTCTTGACCCTTTCATATTTTTTCCATGCATAACACATTGAATTATTTATTGAAGTTGATACCATTATAGATAAACAGACATATGTGTTTAAAGTACTTTCATTTCTTCTTTGGTAACTTTTATCTATAGTAACTCAAGCAAGGGTGAGAGTGAGCAACAAAGCAGTAGGGAAAGAGCTTAATTTAACATATATGAGATTATCGGACATTACGTAAAGTGAAATAAGCTAGGCACAGAAAGACGAATGCCACATGATGTCACTTATATGTGGAGTCTAAAATAGTCCAACTCACAGAAACAGAGTCATAGTTACTAGAGGCTAGTGGGTAGGAGCCTTGGGGAGATGTTGGTCAAAGGACACAAAATTTCAGTCAGATAAGAGAAATAAACGCAATAGATTGCACATCATGGTGACTACAGTTAATAACAGTATATTATATAGTAGAAAATTGCTACAAAAGTAGATTTTAAGTGTTGTCATCACAAAAAAAGATAAATGATAAGCATGCGAGGTAATGCATATGTTCATTAGCAAAATTTAGCCATTCACGTATACACATCTCAAAACATCCTGTTGTACATAATAAATATACACAATTTTATTTTTCAGTTAAAATAAAGAAACAATATATGTGAGATTATCCATCATGACTTGGTTCTACAAGCTCAAAACAACTTGTACATACTTAGAATTGTGTGAGGCACTGAGACTTTTATACAAGTAGATGATGCATTTTATTTATACTCTATGTTATTCATTTTGGAGGGAAAGAATAAATATTTCAAGACCTATTCATAAGACTGAGCAAATCAGCATGACTGATAATGGGTCGGATGTGGATGGTGATGACTTACAAAAGATATGTGATGATGGGTCTTGAATATTAGGCTAAGAATTGTATACATTCCCCCTAGGGATGAGGGGATACTGAATATCTTTTGGAAATGAAGTTTTGTTTTGCAAACTTTGAAGTTGTTGTGATGCACTGGATAAATTGATAGAGACAAATTCTAGAAGAAGAAGACCCACAGAAGAAGCTAATGTCGTATGTGAATTTGATGCCATACACAATATATAATATGGAACTTGTCTCCTCGTTATATATAATGATTTTATTTTAAAAAGTAATGGAGTAAAAGTAATAGTAACCAACTAGAGAAAAATTGTAAAAATGTGTCTGAAAGATTTGATAGCAATATAAAGAGTTAAAATTGAGGGTACAGTTTTTAAATAATTTATATTCACTACCATTATGAAATACAACGATAAGTCAAGAGATCATAATATTATTTTTAAAAAGCATGAGAGTGCAGTTTTTACTTTCAAGGTCATTTATCTAGCCAAATAGTTATTTAGTTTTTGAGAAGAGTTCAAAAGGCAAAGAAATAACATTTTAAATTAGTTTTTAGCATAAAACATTCAGGTGTGGAGGTTAATTTGTGTGGAATTTAAAAGAGAAAAAATATGGCTTCTATGCTACACAGTTTATGTAGGTCAGAGCACTCTTACTAAGAGGAAGATCTTCCATTTGAAATGAAGAGGATTCTCCAGTTAGAGAAGTACCAGAGGAAAAAAAGCAGAATTTGCTGGTTCTCTTTGATAATTTCTGTCCTAATGCTTAGCAGTCGGTTAGCAGACCATGTATAAAATCATGTGGTCCTTAGGCTGTGAATAGAAAAAAAATGAAAAAGTAAAGCTTTCTTAATATGCTTTCACATTAAAATTACTCTCTTAATATTCGGAGTGGAGATAAATAAAGAATTGCTGTATTTTTGATAGAAGCAATTCTATGCTTCAAGAATCAGTATGAAGAAAAGGGAGAAATACCACACTCAAAGCAGAAATGAATCCTGTCCTTCACTTTCTTTCCCTTCCTTCCTTCCTTCCTTCCTTCCTTCCTT
>NW_012114489.1:5048600-5065361 GCF_000951035.1 Colobus angolensis palliatus | reverse complement strand
TCCTTCCTTCCTTCCTTCCTTCTTTCCTTCCTTCCTTCCTTTCTTCCTTCCTTCCCTCCCTCCTTCCTTCCTTCCCTCCTTTCTTCCTCCCTCCCTCCTTTTTTTTTTTTTCACTAAGATCACTCCACTTTGGAATATCCCTGCATTAACTATACACATACATAGTGATCTGCTGAGTGAAATAATCCAATGTTTAAGACAAGTGCAAAAGTGGGGACTGAGGTTGAAGGTAAGGAAGATTTTAACCAGTGCATATTTCTGTCACCTTGCCTAATTCAATCTCAGCTTACTCTTTATAATATTTCACGAGCTTTAAATAAACTGCTGCAGAACACTGAACGAGAACACCATTTCTAAGACTCGTGCAATGGCATATAGTGTAAGAAAATGAACATGAGGTAGTAAGACTGAAGTTCACAGCCCTACTATGAATTTTGTTATCTGAGTGCCCTTGGGTAATTTTTATCACTTTTGTAAGAATGAATTTACTAAATCAGCTAAAAATTGTGCTTGGCACTTATAAAAAATAATCTGACTAGACAGGCTTGAATACATAAGATTTGATATACTCATGTAATGCTAAGTATGGAAGTAGGAGTTTGATGTTGTGTGTTTAGCTGCTCAAGGATGGCAGGGCCAAGTCTGTGATATGCTCTTGATCTTTGTCTCGTAATTCTCAAATGGCTGTGATTGTTCTGTCTAGTTAGCAGCAAGAGGGAGAATGCTTAGAATCATGAAGCATTGTCCCGGAAGTCCCATGAACCTCTGCTTCTTCTTCTTGACTGTCTCCACCTGCAAAAGGATAAAAAATGTGTGAAAACATTGCCTGGGATCCTGTTAACAGAGAAAAACAATAAATGAATAGAGAAATAAGATGTCTCTTATACAAATACCTCGTAGTATTGTGGTAGTCATTAAGTGAGAAATGCAAGACTCTTGTTATTAATAGAAGAAGGTGATATTTATATATTTTAAGAGATGAACTAGAGCACGTTATTCTCTGTATCAGGAAAAATCTAAAATATTAAATAAAGTGGTGATTCAGTAAAGCTTTTCTCTCTGGGTAAAGTATGTTTAATTTTGAGTTGTGCCAGGGAGTATGGCAAACGTCAAGATGAACACTGTATATCACATAATTTTAGGTAATCTATTCTAATGTAACATTTCAGAGGAAAATTTTATACCCAAAAATAATGCTTTCCCTTCACTATATCCATCACCTACTCATTCCTAGTCTAAATACATAGATAAATGGATGATAGATAGATTCATATATATATAATAGACGAATAGATTCATGTAGATATATGTGTAAGATATACATTTGAGCATATGAAGCATACTCATGCAAATTTCTGAGTAAAATTTCTATAAAAATATTACAAAGCTACGTTAACATAGTTGTATATAGTGTCTGTAAATATACATGATATACACATACTACACGTATATATATGAGTATATATGTACATATATAACTAGTTATAGTTCTTTTCTTTTCTTTTTGAGATGGAGTCTCACTCTGTCACCCAGCCTGAAGTGCAGTGGCACCATCTCAGCTTACTGCAATCTCCACTTCCCAGGTTCAAGCAATTCTCCTGCCTCACCTCCCGAGTAGCTGGGATTACAGGCACGTGCCACCACCTCTGGCTAATTTTTGTATTTTTAGTAGAGACAGGGTTTTATTTTATTTTATTTTATTTTATTTTATTTTATTTTATTTTATTTTATTTTTTGAGACGGAGTCTCGCTCTGTCACCCAGGCTGGAGTGCTGTGGCCGGATCTCAGCTCACTGCAAGCTCTGCCTTCCGGGTTCACGCCATTCTCCTGCCTCAGCCTCCCGGGTAGCTGGGACTATAGGCGCCTGCCACCTCACCCGGCTAGTTTTTTGTAGTTTTTAGTAGAGACGGGGTTTCACCGTGTTAGCCAGGATGGTCTCGATCTCCTGACCTCGCGATCCGCCCGTCTCGGCCTCCCAAAGTGCTGGGATTACAGGCTTGAGCCACCGCGCCCGGCCGAGACAGGGTTTTACCATGTTGGTCAGGCTGGTCTTGAACTCCTGACCTCAGGTGATCCACCAGCTTCAGCCTCCTGAAGTGCTGGGATTACAGGTGTGAGCCACCACGCCCGGCCTAGTTATAGTTCTATGTAATTATATTATGTAAATATGTTTTGCATTTGGTTGTGTTCTATGCTTTAGTAAATAATAATAAAAAAAATCATCCTAAGGGGAGCTAGTTATATAAAATCCTTTCCTGAAGTCCTACATGCCCAGGTTGTATCATAGGATGAATAAATGGCACTGTACAATTGTGGGATTGTGTGGTCCTCTTGTAAAGGCAAACCATAAATTCTAGGTAATGATACCACAAAAGGCTAGGACATGGAATCTTCCTTCAGCAACATCTGATGAAATACTTAAACATTAAAAACAAAACCTGACACACAATAAAATTCTTACAGGCAAATCAGGAGTTGGGTAGGGCATTAGGTAAAGGACTTCAAAAGCTGCAACCAGAAAAACAAGTGTCTGACTTGGGCAGCTCCTGAGTGCTGTCTCTTCTGAGAAGCTGTGCCGGATGAATACTGAAGGTGAATAGGTGAAATGATGAAAATTGCTTAATCTGGAAAGAAACTGGATGAGGATAGGAAGACAGACTGCGAAAGAGTCAAAATAAATTTCCATAAAGCTGAAGTCCAAATGTACCAGCACATTTTAAAATCTATATGGGGGAATTAAAAAGAACACACCATGCTTTGCAATTTCTCGCAATTTATGCTACCTTGGAAAAATGTTCTGAAACACAGGGTGTCATGCAATGTTAACAAGATAAACCTCTACATAGGTAAAGTAAACTCTGGTACAAGAAGTTTAAGAAAAATAAAACAAACAAAATCATTTTATTTTTAAATAAAATATGAATTTTGAAAAGAGACATTGAAGTATTAGATTATGAATTTCTGAAATAAGAACATAAATTTACAAACTTACAAGTTACCAAGTTCACCTTCACACAATAATTTCTGTAAAGATATGCTTCATATTGATTGTTCTCCACTTATCACCATAGATTTTTAAATGTCTCATTATCAACATCTAGGAGATGCCTACCTTTAGTAAGCATCTACTAGTGTTAGGCACCCAGAGAACTAAATAAAGGACAACATTCCTGGATTCTAGAAACTTATATTTTGGTGAATGAGGTATAAGAGTAAACAAAGTAAGGTGGTGTATGCCAGAAAAGGGTGGGTTAGAAAAAGTCTTTTGGATAATCCATGAAGGTGGTGATATGAAAACTAAAATTTGAAAGGTGAGAAGGAATTCACTGAACACACAAGTGAAACTAGAGGATCTTGGTCAAGGAAAATAATTTGAACAAAAACAGTTAATTGGAAGATAATATGTATTATTCAAGGAACTACACAAATGAGGAATAACAACAAATGCTTCCAGAAATACAGGCAGAGAAAAGATTTTAAATTTTATGCCATACTAAGTAACAAATACTGTATAGGTAGTAAGGAGTCATGAATAAAAAGTAATAAGTGTGTTAATCATAGTTGTAGTCTTCAATGATTAATCTGACTGTTGTGTGCAAAAGACAAGGTTGTAGGCGGAGTTCAGTTCTTACATGATAATGGAGGTAAGAAGTTATGAGTGTAAATATAGCAAGAGAAACCAGAGATAGATAGAAGTAAATGCATTGGTAAGATAAAGAAAGATATTCTTACAGTTGTTGATTAACTGGATATGGTTCTTAAGATAAAAGTCCAGAATTATTTGGTGTTGTCAGGTGAAATAATTAGTATAAGAAGAAGAATTTGGGTTCAAGAAGATGACTTGTTTTAAGCAAATTGATTTTGGGACTTCCATGGCAATCTCAGATGTTCTCCAATAGCCTCATCTAGGAGAGAAATTGTAGCAGATATTATAAATTTAGAAATCATTGGTGTAAAGTTGAAAGCTAAAGCTGTATTGTGGGTGAACCAGCCAAACAGTATATAGAATGATGAAAAAGTAGCCATAAAGCTAAAATCCTAGCAAAACCAATAGTTAGAGTAAACATAGAAGCAGTGTGCAGAGTTTATGAGGCATCAGTTGCTTTGAGATGAATTTACAAAAAACATTTTCCCCCAGGCAAATTTAAATGTCCATATGCATGACTAGTACTTTGGAATGAGCTGCTACTGTGTTCTGAAACCCAGCCCACTCCTAGTGCAACAGAGACGAACATGTGTGGGGTGGTGGTGATGATAACGATGTTTAACTCTCACATCTAGCTTAGTGAGAAGAGGTTAAATCACACTGAAAATAACACATCATTAATTCTGTACGATTCTGGCTGGAAATGCTTAACCTAACTTGATCACAAAGAAATGCAAGAGAAACTCAAATTGTGGAATATCCTATGAACAAATGGCCTGCATTCTTCAAAAAATCCATGCCATTAGGGGCGAAGAACAGCTGAAGAAAAGTTACAGATCAAAAGAGACTGACAAGACATGAGAACTAAATGCTATATATGATCCTAAACAAGATTCCAGCCTGGAGGGAAAAAAAATGCTATACAGGACACTTTTGGGACAATTGGTAGCATTGGAATATGAATGGTAAATTAAATAAAAGTTCTATAGCAATGTTAAATTTCCTGAACTTGATAGCTGTAGTTTGGTTGTGTAAAAGTCTATCTTTGTTCTTAGGAATGAGCAAAGTTTTAAGAGAGAAATTGGCCTAATGTGTGCAACCTACACTCAAATGGTTCTGAAAATAAATTGTGTATGTGTGTGTGGAGAGAGACAGAAAGAAATAAAACAAATAGAAATAAAATCAAAAGAAAGAAATAAAACAAATGTGGCAAATTGTAAAATGTGTCATTAAAATTAAATTTAAAAGTAATGAAACATTATAAAATGTGGCAAATTATAGAAGCAGACTTTAAGTGTCTACCTCTCTCTCTCTCACACACACACACACATACGGTGGCAACTAGGAATGCTGATGAGTGTGTAATTAGTTTGACTGTGGTATGATTACAATATATATGTACACCAAATCATGACATCGTCCACCTAGAATCCATACATTTTATTTGTCAATTAAATACTTTTAAATAAAACATACATAAGCTTACGTGAATGAATTAAAAATGGTTCAGGATTTGTTTATTGTAGTGAACATTCATCTTTCTTTTTGATCACACAGCAACTGAATTCCCATCTTGTGGTTGAGGCATAACCATGCATCTGAAGCAGTCTGCCTCTACTACAGAACAGAAATATAAATAACTGCGGCCTTTCCTATAGCCGACAAGTGGGCAATTGTAGCTCCATGCCTCCTCAATGCATTAGATGCATTGACTCCGTACTTGGATTAAGGGATGTCATTAAACTGTTAATCAAATAAATGGTCATACAGGCAATTCTTTAATTATCTCAAAAATGATTATATTTTCTGTGTATTAATTGTCTTCCTTTTCGTTTTCCTATTCCATTCGCCATTAGGACAACAAAAAGGAGAACCTTGAAATGTTTCTACTTATTTATATTTTTTTTATACTTTAAGTTCTAGGGTACATGTGCACAACGTGCAGGTTTGTTACATATGTATACATGTACCGTGTTGGTTTGCTGCACCCATTAACTCGTCATTTACATTAGGTATTTCTCCTAATGCTATCCCTCCCCTCTCCCCCTACACCACAACAGGACCCAGTGTGTGATGTTCCCCTTCCTGTGTCCAAGTGTTCTCATTGTTGAATTCCCACCTATGAGTCAGAACATGTGGTGTTTGGTTTTCTGTTCTTGTGATAGTTTGCTGAGAATGATGGCTTACTTATTAAATTTAGTGGGTAGATGCTTAAAATAATGGTTAAAATAAGATATTTAGATCAATGATGTATTTGCCATCTCTATAATTTTCTTATCTCTTATTTCTATGGCTGACAGAGAAAAATTAACTCTCTCTCTCTCTCTCTCTATATATATATATATACACACACACACACACACACACATAAATTATCTGTGTATAAATCTAGTTTAGCTCGGAAATCACACTGATGATACAATTTGTCTCTAGATATTTATTATAGGAAATGTTTTATATATTCATTGGCCTTGATCCTTTAAAGTGCCAATTAGAGTTGATTGTGATAACATAGATCTTTTTCCTAATTTTAATTAAGTATACTCATATAGCAATTGACATCCTACTCATTCCAAAGTGTTGACATAAATATTCTGAATCATGACCTTGGACTTCTGAGAATGCTACTTATGTTGAGCAAACTAAACACAACTGTTTTGAGCACTTTAAGAATCAATCTCGATCATTACTTTGGGCAGGTTTACAGGAGAAACCAAACTCAAAATATTTAAAAACAAACAAGACAAACTATAACAAGGTCTAAAGAACTTGGAACATTTGTAAAGGAACACCTTTTTTTTTTCTTTTGAGACTAGTGGCAGCCTAGGAACCAGATTTGGCAAGGAGATAACAAGTAAATATTTCCTGAGCTTAACAAACAAATATGCTACTTAACGTTTTCCAAGCAATTAGTAAAATAGATGAGTAATTAATTTGTTGTAACTTTATAAAGTTGAATTACAGTGAAGAGGGGATACAGTTTTATATTTTGAAAAGGGTCTTAACTACACATAATTAAATTCTACCGGGGAAAGGCTGCCTCACGTAATGATATTGAACCTATGGATTTCTCTAGGAATTGTTTTGAAAACTGATTAGCAAACATGTCATTTGTTTAACTAGTTCAGGGGTCTAATTGTGGGATTAAGTCAATTATATTATGGGATGAGGTTTTTTTCCTATTTTAGAAGATGTCGATCTTTTCTCTGCCTATTCACACTTGTTTTATAACTTTTTTCAAAATGCATGTTGCAAACCATATGCAATGAGTGACACTTTACAGCATGTGTCTTATGTCACAAAACAAACTCAGAAGTACTTGTAGGTATTAATGTGGCTGATAATGATAACATAAGGCTATAATTTAACATAGCTGGATTTTAAAAATAAAAGTAAAAACTAACTAACTAAATAAATACAGAAAGTGCCATACTGTTGCCTGGCTATTCTAGTCATTTTCTCCTCCATAGGGCAGTTTTAATTTGTTTTAATCTTATTCCAGTGAATGGTGTTCTTGATCTTCCCTGCTCCATTATTCAGGTGTAATTGTGGTCTATTGGCCTGGTTCTCCTTGCTTGCCTTTAGCTGCCAGAAAGCAATTATACCTGATCATCTGTGGTGGTTATTGCTGTTATTATCACTTGCCCGCCCAGGACCTGCCAAGATTTTCTCAAATACCATGACAATTTTGCTCAAGGAAAAAAATATAGGGTCATTTCATTCCTGTATTTGCACCTCTACTGGGAAGCACAGCTGTGATGTTTGTTTTTCTGTGACATTTTCTTTTTGCTAATTTTCATACTAAACCTCACAGGTAGAATGCAGTCAGTCAGAACTGGGTATTAAGCCCCTCAGTTTTTGCTTTGCATGGTTTCTATAGGGCCCTGTTTGTTGGCATACTGTCTTGCTAATCCAGATATTATTCATCAGAGTATGATTTATTCTTCTCTACTCCCAATCTAAAATCATACTTTTATAATGCAAGTTGCAAAATGTACAAATATAATTGGATTATGCTGTCAATTTCTTATTGACTCCTTCTTGTTTTTTCAAGTAGACTTGATGTTCAATACTTCCTCTACTTCCACTGATGGCCCTTGATTATTTACTCCATCAGTTTTAATGACTAGACTGGTCTTTCATCCTGCTTAGATGGAAGAAAAGTTTATTTTAAACTGAAGTATACTTGACAGTGATGCCAACAGTCCCAAATGATACCTAAAACAACATATGCACAGAATTGTTTTTGAAACTATTTTAAAAAATAGTTTTTTAAACTATTAAAAATGGTTTAAAACTGCAGTCACTTTTGTACCAACCTAGTAACCCAGTCTTTGTGGGAATAATCCGAATAACAGACTTTTCATACTTCCTTATCTTTTTGGATTGTTCACATGCATATTAGAAGTTGCTTTTGGATCCAGTTATTTTGGTTGTACACTTACTTCTGGCATATAAGTTAAGCACATTATTTTATTTATTTACTTATGTATTTATTTACTGAAAAGGAGTTTCGCTCTTATTGCCCAGGCTGGAGTATAATGGCGCGATTTCGGCTCACCGCAACCTCCGCCTCCCAAGTTCCAGCGATTCTCCTGCCTCAGCCTTCCCGAGTAGCTGGGATAAAGGCATGCACCACTATGCTCAGCTAATTTTGTATTTTTAGTAGAGATGGGGTTTCTCCATTTTGGTCAGACTGGTCTCGGTCCCCCGACCTCAGGTGATCTGCCTGCCTCGGCCTCCCAAAGTGCTGGGATTATAGGTGTGAGCCACAGTGCCCGGCCAGCACATTATTCTTTCTTTATGAATGCTCTATTTAGCTAAGAATGCACTTAAAGAAGATAACTTTTGCTATTCAAAAAGCACAGATTTAAGTCTGTCAATAAATCATGCATACTTATAGTTGACCATGCTCAAAATCCTATTGTTTTGGAGAATATAAAATATAAAACCTAATACTTGCCTTCCAGGAACTTGCAGTCAATTTGTGGAGAAAGATTTATGTAGCTTTTGCTGTAAGCAAATATAAAAGAACTAATGATTAAGGCAGGTTATGATAGCTGTCAGGGTCTGTTTGGTCTTATCCCCATCACATATGAACTCTAGACCCACAGTAGTCTCTAGGTTTGCCCTGCCCCCAGGACACAGGAGCCCTGCTTGGTGATATAGTGGAGCTTTTCTTTGCACTGTCAATGTGGAGATTGGATTTCCTTCTCCATATTTGACCTAATTTGTGCCTGCCTCACAAAGTATGGTGGTTTCTAATGTCTGTATCTCGACTTGACTTCATTTCCAATTGCTTCCTTCTTACTGGCTCAGCCTCTCCTTACTTCCAGTGAATCACATGGCCAGTACTGCAGCAGAGTTCCTGAGAATCCTTTGATAACTGTGAATACCAAATCAGAATTCCAGCTTAAGAACTCTACAGGAGTTAAAATAAGTGAAAGATTACTCTGGATTAGGTTATCAGGGATCTTAGTCTGCCTAGAAATCAGAAAGTATAGAGAAAAAAGGAACGCTTTCCAGGTGGGTAAAATAATAAGCAAACATGAAGATAAGAAAATGTTTAAGAGCAGAATGATGATATGAATTTGCTTAGATGAGAGGGATTGTAGAAACATAGATGAAATCCAAACCTAACCTGCAACTTGAAACCAAGCCCAGTTGAGCTCAACCTAGATAGATCAACCATAGCTGACAAGTAGATATGTGAAAAAATAAAAATGAATAAATAAATAAATAAATAAAAAATAAAATTAACACTAAGAAGATCTCTCAAAACCATGCAATTATGTGGAAACCCAAAAACCTGCTCCTGAATGACATTTGGATAAACAATGAAATTAAGATAGAATCAAGAAATTCTTTGAAAGTAATGAAAACGAAGATACAACATAACAGAACTTCTGGGACAAAACTAAAGCAATGTTAAGAGGAAAGTTTATAGCACTAAATGCTCACATCAAAAAGTTATAAAAGTCTCAAATTAACAACCTAACATCACACCTAGAGGAACTACAGAAACAAGAGCAAATCAACCCTAAAGGTAGCAGAAGACAAGAAATAACCAAAATCATACCTGAACTGAATGAAATTGAGATACACATACACACGCACACACACACACACACACAAAACAAACAAAAGATCAAGGAAACCAGAAGCTGTCTTTTTTCAAAGCATAAATAAGATTGACAGACCACAAACAAGACTAATAAAGAAGAGAAAAGAAAAGAGAGATAAGATTGAAATAAAATCAGAAATGACGAAAAGGACATTACCATCAACCCTACAGAAATGCAAAAAAAAAAAAAAATCCTCAGACTATTATGAACAACTCTATGCACACGAACTAGGAAACCTTGAAGAAATGGAAAAATTTCTGGAAACATACAACCTCCCAAGATTGAACTAGGAAGAAATGGAAACCCTGAAAAGACCAATAATGGGTTCTGACATTGAATCAGTAATAAAAAGCCTACTAACCAGGAAAAGCCCTGGACAGGACAGATTCACAACAGCATTCTACCAGACATATGAAGAAGACCTGGTACCATTCCAACTGAAACTATGCAAAAAAATTGAGGAGGATGGATTCCTCCCTAAATTTTTCTATAAGGCCAACATCATCCTGTTACCAAAACCTAAAAGAGACACAACAAATAAAGAAAACTTCAGGTCAATATCCTTGATGAAAATCGATGCAAAAATTCTCAAAACATGCTAGCAAAGCAAATCCAGCAGCATATCAAAAAACTAATTCACCACGATCAGTAGACTTTATCCCTGGGATGCAAGGTTGGTTCAACATACATGCATCAATAAATGTGATTCATCACAAATAAAAACAAAAACCACATTATCATCTCAATAGATGTTGAAAAAGCTTGCAATAAAACTCAATATTCCTTCATGTTAAAAACTCTCAACAAACTAAGTATTGAAGGAATATACCTCAAAATAATAAGAGCCTTCTGTGACAAAACCACAGCCAACATCATAAAGAATGGGCAAAAGCTAGAAACATTACCCTTGAGAACTGGAACAAGACAAGGATGCCCACTCTCACAACTCCTGCTCAACATAGTACTGAAGGTTCTATCCAGAGAAATCAAGCAAGAGAAAGAGATAGAAGGCATCCAAATAGGAAGAGAAGAAGTCAAACAATCTCTGCCAACAATATGACCTTAGACCTAGAAAATCCCATAGTCTCTGACCAAAAGCTCCTTGATCTGATAAACTTTACACAAGTTTTAGGATACCAAATCAATGTACAAAAATCAGTAGCATTTCTATATACCAACAATGCCCAAGCTGAAAGCCCAGTCAAAAACAGAATCCTATCCACAATAGCCCCACATAAAAGTACCTAGGAATAAAGCTAACCAGGGAGGCAAAATATCTCTAGAATGAAAATTATAAAACCCTGGTGAAAGAAATCAGAGATGACACAGACAAATGGGAAAACATTCCATGCTCATGGATAGGATTAATCAATATTATTAAAATGACCATACTACCCAAAGCAATTTACAAAATCAATGCTATGCCTACCAAACCACCAATGGCATTTTTCACAGAATTAGAGAAAACTATTCTAAAATTCATATGGAACAAAAAATGAGCCTAAATAGACAAAGCAAGCCTAAGTAAAAACTGTACTCCAGTCTTGCAACAGAGTGAAACTCTGTCAAAAAAAAGGAAGAAAGAAAGAAGCTGGAGGCATCACATTATGTAACTTCAAACTATACCACAGGACTAGAGTAACCAAAACAATATGGTACTGGTACAAAAACAGACTCATTGACAAATGGAACAGAATACAGAGTCCAAAAATAAAGCTACACACCTACAACCATATATTCTTTAATAAAGGTGACAAAAGCAAGCAATGGGGAAAGGAATCCCTGTTAAATAAATGGTGCTCAGACAACTGGCAGAAGATTGAAACTGGACCCTTCTATTCACCACATACAAAAATCAACTCAAGATAGCTTAAAGATTTAAATGTAAAACCTAACACTATTAAAACCCTCGAAGAAAACCTAGGAAATACTATTCTGAACACAGGCTCTGGAAAGATTTCATGATGAAGATTTCATGATGAAGATGCCGAAAGCAATTGCAACCAAAACAAAAATTGGCAAGTGGGACCTAATTAAAATACACTACAGTTTTCTGTACAGTAAAAAAAACTATCAACAGAGTAAACAGACCACGTATGATGTGGGAGGAAACATTTGCAAATTCTGCATCCAACAAAGGTCTAACATCCAGAATCTATAAGGAATGTAAACAAATTAACAAACAGAAAACTGACAAGCTCATTAAAATGAGGACAAAGAACATGAACACACGCTTTTCAAATGAAGACATACACTTGGCCAACAAGCATATGAAGAAAATACTCAACCTCACCAATTATCAGAGAAATGCAAATCAAAACCACAATGAGATACCATCTCACACCAGTCAGAATGGCTGTTGCTAAAAAGTCAAAAAATAACAGATGCCAGTGAGGCTGCAGAGAAAAGGGAATGCATACATGCTGTTGGTGGGAATGCAAATTAATTTAGCAAAATTTTTCCACAAAACTGTGGAAAGCAGTTTTGTAATTTCTCAAAGAACTTAAACTGAACTACCATTTGATCCAGCAATTTCATCATCAGCTATATATCCAAAGGACTATAAATCATTCTACCATAAAGACATGCACTCATATCTGCATTGCAGCAGTATAGCAAAGACATGAAAAATCAACCTAAATGCCCATCAGTGGTAGACCAGATGAAGAAAATGTGGTACATATACATATGGTATAGTACACAGCCCAAAAAATAATGAGATTATGTCCTTTGACAAATAATGAGATAATGTCCTTTGCAGCAACATGGATGGAGCTAGAGGCCATTGTCCTAAGCGAACTAATTCAGGAACAGAAAACCAAATATCACGTGTTCTCACTTGTAAGTGGGAGCTAAACATTGAGTACACATGGACACAATGAAGGTAACAGTAGACACCAGGGCCTACTTGAGGGTGGAGGGTGGTAGGAGGGTGAGGATCAAAAAACTACCTCTCAGATACTATGCTTATCACTTGGGTCATGAAATAATCTGCATACCAAAACCTTCTGACATGCAATTTACCTAAATAACAAACCTGTATATGTACCCCTTAACCTAATTTTTTTAAAAAACACTAATTTCTAATTTTTCTACAATCAAGGTATCTATTTTAAAAATAAAAAATATTACATTAAAGGAAAAACTATGTCCTTGCAAAATGGTTATTAAAACATCAGTAAGTATTAGTTGTATTTTTCCACTTGGCTTTAGAATTTGTATAGAATACTTCAGAAACATTCTGAACACTATTCTAATATTACTTCATTGTAATCATAAAAAATTTAGAATAATTTTCATAAGAAATCGGTATTCTGTGTAACATTTATTGCTTATCTACATTTCACATACTACATGTTCTGGAAACCAGAATATAAACCTGAAAGGATACTTGCTATCAAGTAAAGTTAATGAAGGAGATATATAGACATGCAAATTGTAACAGAGTAGTGGATGGCAAACTGCCATCTGTGAGCCATATTTGGACTGCCACTGTTTTTATAAATAGAGTTTTATTGGAACACAGGCACATCTATTTTTAAAATGTATTTTCAATGGCTGTTATCAAGCTACAAGGACAGACTTGAATAGTTGCAGCAGAGACCATATGACCTATAAAGCTGAAAATATTTGCTATCTGCCACTTTACATAAAAAGCTTGCCAACCTCTAACACAGAGCATGAAAATAGTTGAGATGGAGGTATGCACCAAGTGCATCGGGAGAACAAATGAGTGGCATCTCAATCAATATCATTCACTGAATGGGCTTTCAAAGCAAAAATGAATAGAAATTCAATATCAGTATACTAATTACCCCAAATCTGAATGACTATCTGTACATGGATAAGCCATCTTGAAGGCTAGCTGAACCTGTGAAACATTGTAGTTTCTTGTAGAGACAGCATGACAAAAAGGGCTAAGCATAGCTGTGTTCATTATGGTCTGTGAATAATCATTTGATTCTGTCAAACATAAATGATTAAATCATAGATTGGCTTAAAACAGTGATATTTACAGTAAAACTCTCTAAAGTATGACTTTTTATATAAAGGCCCTATTGATTTGTTGCATTCTAGTGGTAAATCACATAGAATACTTTACAAAGTATCTCTCTTTCCTCATGTGAAAAGTCATGCATCTTGAATTTTTTTCTTGGTTTGTTTTTTGGTTTTCCATGGTGGTTTCATATCTAACAATATACTTAAAAGAGGCTGAATACATTTACCACAATTGTGTTATTGCAATATCATTTAATAATTTATAATTTTTTTCTTAAGCTTTCTGATATGTGTTCCAAAAAGGAGCAAATAAATGTTTATAAAACTTATTATGCTCTTATTTATTCTTCATTGTATTCTGACCTTGATCCACTTTAATGACATACAGGTATTAATAAAGCATGTAAAAAATCTAACTCAGGTTTCATTTAAATTGCTTACATATAGTGATACAAAATCAAAAGTGTACCTGTTTTGGATTCAATAATAATTTACTAATGAAAACTGTTGTTTAAGTAATTGTGTGCTGAGTCTCCAAAATTAAGAATATGCTTATTGGCCAGGTGTGGTGGCTCGCACCTGTAATCCCAGCACTTTGGGAGGCCGAGGCAGGCGGATCATGAGGTCAAGAGATCAAGACCATCCTGGCCAACATGATGAAACCCCATCCTACTAAAAAAACTACAAAAATTAGCTGGGCATGGTGGTCCATGCCTGTGGTCCCAGCTACTTGGGAGGCTGAGGCAGGAGAATTGCCTGAACCTGGGAAGTGGAGGTTGTAGTGAGCCGAGATATTGTGCCTTCGAACCCCTGCCTGGCAACAGAGTGAGACTCCATAAAAAAAAAAAAAAAAAAAAAAGAACATGCCTATTGTTTTCTTAATTAATAAAGGGAAAAGTAATCTGAAATTATTCATCTGCTTAAAGAAAGAGGACAGTCCAGAACTCCTAATGGTCTCAGTAGCATTTCCCCTCCTGCTCCTCCTTTCCACTACTTCAACAGCTGGAGTAAAGAATAGTCCTCAGTCACTTAGTGTTCAGAAGGCTCTTCCATACCTCCACATGTGGTTGTGTCCTAGTCCATCTGGAATATTACAGCAAAATGTCAAAAACTGGGTGGCTCATAAACAATGGAAATTTATTTCTCACAGCTCTGGATGTTGGGACCTTCAAGATCAAGGCCCTGGCATATTTAGTATCTGGCAAAGGCCTGCTCTTCACAGACAGCGATGTATTGCTGCATCCTCACGTGGTAGAAAGGGCAAGACAGCCCCCCGGGTCCTCTTTTTAAGGGCACCAATTCCATTCATGAGGGTTGTCTCTGCCCTCATACTCCAATCACCCCCTGAAAAGCTTCAGCTCCTAATATCATCACCTTGAGGCTTAGAATAGTGACATATAAATTTTGTGGGAACAAAAACATTCAGATCTAGAAGACTGCAAGAGAAAAGACAGGCCCCAGAGACTACTGTTCTTCATAACAGTGATATCCCTCCTTCCTTTGCCCCCAACAATCACAACCTCACCATCTCAAGATTACCCTGTCTCCCTCATGGAACTTGCTGCAGTCCTTCCCATGACTATAACAAACAGCTCTATCCTATCAGCACTACCAGTCCCAAAATAGTCATCACTATTCTTTTGCTCTTACCTCCCTTCATATTGTACCCCAACAAATCCTATTTGTTCTACTTTCAGAGTAGCTACCAAATTCAACCTCTCCTAGCCATCTGGACAGATACCAAGTTATTATCATTTCTGGTCTAGGTTACCACAATCTTGGCCAGAATTATTACAGTATTATTTTATTTAGCCTAATTTTTCAGCCCCTTGACCCCTAATGTGCATTCTTAGTACAATGTCTCAGGTGTTTAATACATGCTTGAAGATATCATACTTCTATTTAGAACATGATTGTGGCTCCCCTTCTTTCTTCATTCTAAAAGTCAACATAATTACTATAGCCTACATAGTCCAAATCCCTGCTGTCTCTCTGATCTGAGTATTTCACATTACGTGGGATTGGAATAAATATGTTCTATGTTGCTTTAAGTTGCATTAAAAGCATTAAACCCAAGAGAAAAAAAAAAAGCATCATGGTTACGTAAATCACACTCACCGAAGAGTTGTTTTACATCTGCCAAACTTCCCGCTGTTGGCCACACATATTCTTTTGATCACAGTGAGGCTGAAATTTCAGTAAACAAAGGTTCTAGTCAGGGAGCCTACTTCATTCGCTATTTCCAATTGAATATGGAGAACGATTCCTCATTTCACCTGCCCTCATTCAAGCACTCTGTATGAAAACTGGAAGCTTCAGTGATCTCAAATTTTGTGATCTCCAGTGTCAATTTTTTTTTTAACTTGGTGACTGAGAGTCTTCAAAAACCTAGACCCAAGGTCTCTATCAAGCACAACAAAAAGGTAAAGGTACTCCTGATTTTATCAATGGACATGAATATATCAATAACATAGAAAGCAATATTCTTAACGTAAAAAGACACAATTTTAATCAGGTGAAGTGCAAACTTAACTTGCTCTTCCTCAGAACAGTTCTTGATGGTGTCTTTCAGGAAAGGACCTAGTGATTGGCAATAATAAAATATGGCGGCCGAAAGAACCAGACAACCTGGATTTGAATCCTGGTTCTGCTACTCTGTGCTTCCATTAATTTGTGAGTATACTAGTAGTCATCTCTCAAGGTGAATTTACCATGAAGAGAATGGAACTTAAACTTCAGGGCTCTGCCTATGTGTGAGGTCCTAAACAATCAAGGAAGCAAGTCAGGGCTAACTGAATGCATTATATAAAAGTCATTTCTGGAAAATTAACTAAAATTTCCCAAAACAAAAGGACTAGTTCCAATGCTCCATTAATTTGCCATGGCATCTTTTCTGATTCAAATAAATGTTTACTTTCCTTTTTTTTTAAATTATACTTTAAGTTCTAGGGTGCATGTGCACAATGTGCAGGTTTGTTACATATGTATAC
>NW_012114489.1:4987440-5047405 GCF_000951035.1 Colobus angolensis palliatus | reverse complement strand
CAGCACCAGTTTTTAAATAGGGAATCTTTTCCCCATTTCTTGTTTTTGTCAGGTTTGTCAAAGATCAGATGGCTGTAGATATGTGGTATTATTTCTGAGGACTCTGTTCTGTTCCATTGGTCTCTATCTCTGTTTTGGTACCAGTATCATGCTGTTTTGGTTACTATAGCCTTGTAGTATAGTTTGAAGTCAGGTATGGTGGTGCCTCCAGCTTTATTCTTTCAGCTTAGGATTTTCTTGGCAATGTGGGCTCTTTTTTGGTTCCATATGAACTTTAAAGTAGTTTTTTCCAATTCTGTGAAGAATGCCATTGGTAGCTTGATGGGGATGGCATTGAATCTATAAATTACCTTGGGCAGTATGGCCATTTTCACGATATTGATTCTTCCTATTCATGAATATGGAATGCTCTTCTGTTTGTTTGTGTCCTCTTTTATTTCATTAAGCAGTTATAGGGGGAAACCCCACCCCCGATATTCAATGTGGGTTCTTTTCTATTTCCCTAAGCATCAGCTACTCTGAGAAATAAAGGGAAAGAGTACAAAAGAGAGAGATTTTAAAGCTGGGTGTCCGGGGGAGACATCACATGTCGGCAGGTTCCGTGATGCTCCCTGAGCCATAAAACCAGCAAGTTTTTATTAACAATTTTCAAAAGGGGGAGGGAGTGTTCAAATAAGGTGTGGGTCACAGAGATCATATGCTTCGCAAGGTAATAAAATATCACAAAGCAAATGGAGGCAGGGCGAGATCACAGGACCAAAGGATGGGGTGAAATTAAAATTGCTAATGAAATTTCGGGCACGTATTATCATTGATAACATCTTACCAGGAGACAGGGTTTGAGAGCAGACAACTGGTCTGACCAAAATTTATTAGGTGGGAATTTCCTCGTCCTAATAAGCCTGGGAATGCTACAGGAGACCAGGGCTTATTTCATCTCTTCTTCTTTGACCGTAAAAGACAGCCACCCCCAAAGTGGCCATTTCAGAGGCCTACCCTCAGGGGCCATTCTCTTTCTCAGGGATGTTACTTGCTGAGAAGAAGAATTCAGCGATAGTTCTCCTATTTGCTTTCGAAAGAAGAGAAATATGGCTCTGTTCCACCCGGCTCACCAGCAGTCAGAGTTTAAGGTTATCTCCCTTGTTCCCTGAAAATTGCTGTTACCCTGTTCTTTTTTCAAGGTGCCCAGATTTCATATTGTTCAAACACACATGCCCTACAAACAATTTGTGCAGTTAACGCAATCATCACAGGGTCCTGAGGTGACATACATCCTCCTCAGCTTACTAGGATGACTGGATTAAGAGTTTAAAGTAAAGACAGGCATAAGAAATCACAAGGGTATTGATTGGGGAAGTGATAAGTGTCCATGAAATCTTCACAATTTATGTTCAGAGATTGCAGTAAAGACAGGAGTAAGAAATTATAAAAGTATTAGTTTGGGGAACTAATAAATGTCCCTGAAATCTTCACAATTTATATTCTTCAGCCATGGCTTCAGATGGTCCCTCCGCTCGGGGTCCCTGACTTCCCGCAACAAGCAGTTGTTTGTAGTTTCCTTGAAGATGTCCTTCACATCACAATTAAAATAACTAGAGAAGCAAGAGCAAACACATTCAAAAGCTAGCAGAAGGCAAGAAATAACTAAGATCAGAGCAGAACTGAAGGAGATAGAGACACAAAAATCCCTTAAAAAAAATCAATGAATCCAGGAGCTGGTTTTTTGAAAAGATCAACAAAATTGATAGACTGCTAGCAAGACTAATAAAGAAGAAGAGAGAGAAGAATCAAATAGACGATACGCAAAATGATAAAGGGGATATCACCACCGACCCCACAGAAATACACACTACCATCAGAGAATACTATAAACACCTCTAAGCAAATAAACTAGGAAACCTAGAAGAAATGGATAAATTCCTGGACGCATACACCCTCCCAAGACTAAACCAAGAAGAAGTTGAATCCCTGAATAGACCAGTAACAGGCTCTGAAATTGAGGCAATAACTAATAGCCTACCAACCAAAAACAGTCCAGGACCAGACAGATTCACAGCCGAATTCTACCAGAGGTACAAGGAGGAGGTGGTACTATTCTTTCTGAGACTATTCCAATCAATAGCAAAAGAGGAAATCCTCCCTAACTCATTTTATGAGGCCAACATCATCCTGATACTAAAGCCTGGCAGAGACACACAAAAAAAGAGAATTTTAGACCAATATCCTTGATGAACATTGATGCAAAAATCCTCAATAAAATACTGGCAAACTGAATCCAGAAGCACATCAAAAAGCTTATCCACCATGATCAAGTGGGCTTCATCCCTGGGATGCAAGGCTGGTTCAACATACACAAATCAATAAACGTAATCCATCATATAAACAGAACCAAAGACAAGAACCACACAATTATCTCAATAGATGCAGAAAAGGCCTTTGACAAAATTCAACAGCCCTTCATGCTAAAAACTCTCAATAAATTGGGTACTGCTGGAACGTATCTGAAAATAATAAGAGCTATTTATGACAAACCCACAGCCAATATCATGCTGAATGGGCAAAAATTGGAAGCATTCCCTTTGAAAACTGGCACAAGACAGGGATGCCTTCTCTCACCACTCCTATTCAACATAATATTTACTTTCAAAACAAAATCACAATGAAATACCATCTCATACCAGTCAGAGTGGCTATTATTAAAAAGACAAAACAAAAAAAACAGATGCTGGTGAGGTTGCAGAGAAAAGAGAACTCTTATACACTGTTGATGGGAATGTAAATTAGTTCAGCCCCTTTGAAAAGCATTTTGGAGATTTTTCAAATAACTAAAAATAAAATTATCATTTGATATAGCAGTCTTATTACTGAGCATATCTCCACAGGAAAATAAATTGAAAAGACCCAAGAGACCAAAGATCACATATACCAAGATCACAAGACCAAAAAGACATGTATACTCAAATGTGTATGACAGTACTACTTAACAATAGCAAAGTAATGAAATCAACCTAAGTGTCCATCAATGGTGGATTGGATAAAGAAAATGTGGCATATATCACCATTAACTACTACCCAGCCATAAAAAACAGTAAGAGTATGTCCTATTTAGCAGCATAGATACAGCTGGAGCCCATTATCCTAAGTGAATTACCACATGAACGGAAAACCAAATACTGTATGTTCTCACTTATAAATGGAGGTAAACACTGGGTATGTATGGACATAGATATGGGAACAATAGACCCTGGGACTCTAAAAGAGAAAAGAAAAGGAGGGTGAAAAGGGCTGAAAAATTACCTATCGGGTACTATGTTCACTATCTAAGTGGTGGGTTCAGTTGAAGCCTAATCCTCAGCATCATGTAATATATCCATGTAAAAAACCTGCATGTGAAGCCCCTGAATCTAAATAAAAAAGAAACAAACAAATAAATACTTGCTTTCATACCAGTTTTTGTGTTGATAATTTTATACTGTTTTTAATGAAGAGTACCTTACATTAGCCTTAGGTCCCAGAAAATCTGGACTTTCCCCTACCTACCACTTAGGGTTTCTGTAGAGATTAAAGGATATAATCTATTTTAGATACTTAGGACAGTGCCTGGCACACAGGTAGACACCAGGAAATGTTAGCTATTATTATAAACACATTGCTCAAGAATGATCATAATATTGATTAGCCAAGTAACTTTGCCACAGGGAAACATGTTTTCATGACAATGTCCAGGGAACTCAAGCTTCATGCCTGAAGTTCTCTCAAAATGAGGAGTATCAATTGAAGTTTGCTGCTATGGGTCACCAAATACCCATTAGTTAAATGAGCATGCTCAAGTGACAAAATCAAATGACTACATCCTAAAAATATCCTGGGCTCTTTTTTATTTCTGTTAGTATGGGTTTAAATCTAAAAAATATTATTTAATATGATATTTTTCTTAATTGATTATTTCTTCCCCTCCAGTACCCTCCATTACCTGTGCTCTGGGCTTTTGGAACTCCTGTTGTATATATTCTGGAGAAATGATTCTTTCCTATTAACTTCCATCTAATATTTCATGTTTAGTCTTATAATATGCCTAATTTGCTCAGTTTTATCTCCTAGAAAACAGATTCAGTCTTTATCACTACCTGGCTATAATCTACTTTGTGCCTAAAATTATTATTTTTTTAATACTGTAAATAATATATATTAATTTGCTGCAATTCCTTTTCCCCTGGTTTTTAAAATAATAGTTTCTTTTATTTACAATTACTATATAAATTCAAATCATTTGATATCAGATAATTTCATTATTTTATCTATATTTTCTTTGATTTCCTATGTATCATTGCATGTGCATGCATGCACATGTGTATGGTACAATTTTTATTTTCATTCTTCTTTATGACATTGTTTTTCCATTATTTTACTGTGGGCTATTTTTCTGTTTCATATGCATGAATGGAGGAATAGGTTAATTAATTAAGACACCTAATATTAGACTTCTCTGCAGTTATCAAGAATTGTTTCCCCAATTTTTTTAACTTGGGCTATTGCCATTAATGTCTAGAGAGAACTTTACTCTTAGAATGGACATATGAATATATTTCACCCATGGCTAAAAGGTTATTTCCATGATTCTACATTCCTACATTTTTCTATCATAATATAGTCTTGTGAAAATACTAGACACACATTAAATTCTGCTCTGCTTCTCTCCCATGCCCGAATATCGTGAGTAGGATCTCGTCTTTGAATGACTATATACATTCTTCAAGTACTAAGGCCTTGGGTCAAGAACATTCCCCTGTAGCCATCTGCTCAGGAAAGGAGGTGGGGATGGTGTCATAGGACTTCAGAATGCTAATCCTTAATGAAGTGCTGTGATGAGTAACAGTAGTAGGCAATCTCAAAAACAGCCTCCAGTGAACCATGTCTCCAAAGTCTATGTATCCAAAGCCTTTTGTATTCCCCTTCCACAAAGAAATTGAGCTGGCTTTGTGACTTATTTTATCCAATGGAATGCAATAAAGGGATGTTGTACCAGTTTCAGATTTAAACTTTAAGAAGGCCTGGCAGCACTATGCTTTTGTGTTCTTGGAAATGCTGAGCTGCCATATAAAAAATCTGACTGCCCTATTGGAGAGATATTGTGTAGAGACCATATGGAGAAACCCGCCTCTACAAGGAGGAGAGGTCCTGACACTACATAGAAAGAGAGAGAGGTCCAATCATTTCAGCTCTTTAGCTATGCCCATTAATGTGCCAGGCATACGAATGAGGCATCTTGTATAATCTAGCCTAGCGGAGCCTCCAGATGATTGCAACCCAACCAGGAATCACATGCAACAGACAAACTACCCTGCTGAACAAGTGAGATTATAGAATCATCAAAACAAAACAAACCAAAACAATGATAATAACAAAACAGTTGTTGTAAGTGACTAAGATTTTGAATGGTATTTACTTTTTAAATAGCAATGTACTTTTATTTTGAAGAGTCCCAAAAGTGTCTTGAGAAGATCTTGCGTTATCAACTGAGTTTCTTTTGTTAGTTAGTTATTTAGTGAGTTAGTTTTTTTCCAACTTTTATTTTAAGTTCAGGGGTACATGTGCAGGACGTGCAGGTTTGTTACACAGGTAAATGTGTGTCATGGTGGTTTGTTGCACAGATCATCCCATCACCTAGGTATTAAGCACAGAATCCATTAGCTGTTCTTCCTGATGCTCTCCCTCCTCCCACCCCCAACCCTCCAAACAGGCCCCAGTGTGTGTTGTTCCCCTCTATGGGTCCATGTGTTCTCATCATTCAGCTCCCACTTATCAGTGAGAACATGCAGCATTTGGTCTTCTGTTCCTAAATTAGTTTGTTGAGGATAAAGGCTTCCAGCTCCATCCATGTCCCTCCAAAGGACATGATCTTGTTCCTTTCTATGGCTGCATCATATTCCATGGTGCATATGTACCACATTTTCTTTATCCAGTCTAACATTGAGGGGCATTTAGGTGGATTTGGTGTCTTCGCTATTGTGAACACTGCTGCAACGAACATATGATGATTTATATTCCTTTGGGAAGTATCACCCTTTGTATATTTTTACAAGTATTTTTATCCTACTTAGAAGTAGGCATATTATTCATTTGTGTGCATGAATGAATAGAGGTGCTGAAGGTGACAAAAAGGATATTGCTCACATCAAGCAATTTCATTGTGCCTCATCCCACTCTCACCCTAGATGGCAACCTAGAAGCCATGTGTTCAGGTGGCATAGTTTCAGGAGGGAAGACAACTACCTGCCGACTTTAACCACAAAAGAATGCATAAATGAGAAATAAACTCTCATTTGGTTAAGCCACAGCATAACTTTGCATTAACCTCAACAATACAGGTATTCACATGGCCAACAGGAAAACTCATAATGTTACTCTACTAAATTATGGAAATCAACTTACCTAATTGTAATTCCCATCGAAGGCAACATTGCCCTGCCATTTGCCTTTAGACTTTCTTGAGAAGTTTTAGTTTTTCTCCCAGATTCCTGGGGACATGTCAGGTTTGTCTAAGAACTCTTTAGTGCTTTGCTCCAGCAGGGTTTAACAGGGAGCCTACCAAAGTAAGAATCCAGCAGGGATGAATCAAAATTTCCATGGGTAGGTCTCTTGGAGGCCATTAGATTTGTTTGGATTGAGGGATGGAGGGAAATGTCATAGCCTTCTCTACTCCTATGAAATTCTACCTACAAACAAATCTACTTAAGGAATTTTCAGCTTACTTTCATATATGGTAGATATGAATGGCATTCATGAAACCAACTTGGTTACTGTTTTTTCTGCAGTGACATGTCTAGAATATTCCTTTAGAATATTTGAGCTCTTGCCCTCCATTAATGTCAGCTTTGGCTCTCACTCAGAAATATAAGGGACATTTTCAGCATTCTGTTACAAGTAATTGAGTAGGCAGTCAGACAGGATTTATTTTCTTAGCATTTTTATTATATAACCCCAATTTTAGAGCAGATACAATATATTCTAAAGTATCTTTTTCATTTTTTTCTTTCTTATTTTATTTCTAATTCTCTTTTCTTTTCTCCCCCAAACTCAAACTGATATATGGGCAGTAGTTAACTAGTTTGGGGTATGCTGTAATGGGAACCAGTCCAGCTCTATTTCCCACATGTCAAACCCTGGTCATTACTCAGCGACTGCTAAGAAACCACTTTCGAGATCTGAACAAAAAGAAAATCAGTTACAGATCCTGATTCTAATCTGAAGTTGATGTTAAAACAAGTTTTAGATATAAATAAAATATAGAACTACATTTGAAGAAGAAAAAAATGACTTAATAGGCAATAAGTACAATACTTTTTTTCTCTGAAGCAATTTTACTACCTAAATCCTGAGTGTTAGATTATATTTTAAGAAATTACTAGTTATGTTTTAAGAGATCACAGATCACCAGGCAAAAGTGAAGAGTGAAGAAACAGAGAAATGGGTCTGGCAGCATCTGGCCTGTGGTCAGAACCACAGTCATGGTAACTCCCAAAACTTTGAAGGTGGATTTTCCCATAAAACCCTCCCTTTTATATGGCTTTCCTTTGCAGCCTCACTACCAAGACCATTCACACAAAGATAGACAGAAACAACCCTGGAGAGAGTTCTGAATATCAGAAGCTCCTAGAGGCAATTTCTTCTGATAAATGCTTTAGAAAACAGCAGGCCTTGGAATGGACTGGGACTCTGTGGGAGACCAAATGGGAGCAGAATTCCCTATGGACTTAAGTCATTACTTCCAGCTAGAAGGTCCTAAAAAGCCATCTAGGTTCCTTGGCAAGTAATTATTTTATCACTTGGTTGAAAAAAGTATATTAAAATACTAACAATCTGTATGACCATCAAAATGTTAAGAGTAGTACATGTCAGTATGGTCACTGCGGTAGCAAGCATCATAGCCTCCTAATGATATCCATGCCATAACCCTCAAAACCTGTGATTATGTTATGCTACATGACAAAGGGGACTTTGCAGATATGATTAAAACTAAGAACATTGAGATGCAGAGATTATCCAGAGTAGGTCAAATTTAGTCACACAAACCTTTAAAAGTGGAGGAGAAAGGCAAACTAGGTGTCAGATAAATGGCAGCGTGAGAAGGATTCACTGCCTTATTGGTGGTTCTGAGATGATGGACTTTACATGGACCGAAGGAAGTCCTCTATGAGATAAGGGAGGCCTTCAGCTGACAGTCCACAAGACAGGGAGGTTTCCTCATGGAATTCTGCCAACACTCAAATGAGCAAGGAAATGGATTTTCCCTTAGAGTCTCCAGAAAGTAATGCATCCCTGTCATCACCTTGACTTTAAACTGGTGAGACCCACATTGAACTTCTGGCCTACAGAACTCTAAGATAATAAATTTGTGTTCTTTTAAGCCACTGTATTTGTGAGTAATTTGTTACCGTACCAATAGAAAATGAATACAGTGACCATCAAGTAATAATGGTTTCCCTAACACGGCCATGTAAAGTTTTTTTAAACATTGCACCTGTCAACAGGTAACCTCAATGACATATTTCACTGGTGACCCCTTCTAGCAGTGAATCTTGGCAGTTGATTAAATTTGTAATTTCCCATAGACAGTAATTAATCTCTCTTGATCCTACAATTATGGGCTGTCCATGGAGGAGGCTCCCAGGCACACATAATATCCAACTGTTACCCTTTCTGGCACATTTTATGAGTAGCTGATACGGTTGCTGGTGTATTATTCCACAGCTTATTGAATATAACTTGATTGCCGTATCTGCTGGCTGCCAGTTGTGAGCCCTTGGGTAATTAAACTCGTCATTTTGAGCCTCAATTATCTTTTTTGTTA
This sequence comes from Colobus angolensis palliatus, assembly GCF_000951035.1. Classification (NCBI taxonomy): domain Eukaryota; kingdom Metazoa; phylum Chordata; class Mammalia; order Primates; family Cercopithecidae; genus Colobus; species Colobus angolensis. The sequence goes on along the minus strand of NW_012114489.1, from coordinate 5,038,554 downwards.
AAAGGTAATTTCATGGTTCTTCCATAAGTATTGTGTTGGGATTCACAAAGATGGCATCTTGTGAAGTGCTCATAACAATAACTATATTTAATAAACATTATACTCTATCTCCTTTCTCTCCTCTTTCTTTGAACAAATATTTAATGAGTATTTATTAAATGTTAAATATTCTCTTATGCAATTGGTATACCTCAGTGAATAAAAGACAAAAATCACTTTTTTGTGTGAAATTTATATTCTAGTGTAGGCTCCACTGATTACTCTATGACATCTCTATGGTTTAATAGGAGTAAAATAATAATGCACCATGCCAAGCCACATTTTTTTTTTTATTATTCCTGGTTAAACATGTTTCTTTTCACTGGGACCCAAGAACTCGTTGCTGATTCAGAGGTATGTTTATCCTCTATAGAGTTCCCTCATGCATTGTATGGAAGGGTGCCTCACCCTTTCCATTTGGTAATTTAAAGTAGAAATATTTAAAACTAAAGAGAAACATCAAAGTAATAATCATGTATTTTGGGTGGTCCATAATACCACCATAGAGACGTGATCTTTAAACATAGAAAACATTTTTAAAACTTAAGAAATTAGTAATGATCTATTTAAAAAGTCAAAGAAATCAAAATCAAAATAGGAAACCATCAATAAAATTCTCTGCAAATTGTCAGAAAAAAATGTCTTAACCGTAAAATTAATTGACAAATATTCTTAGAGGAGAATCAATTTTGGAATGGCATATCCAAGACCATTGTTACTTATAGCTAGTAACAATTTCAAAATAAAGTTTTTAAGTTGAACAGATGGCTCAATTTCAGCAGTGTTACTATTAGCTATGCAATATAATAAGTTTTGTTTGCTTGTGTTTAAGTGCCAATTATGTGTTTACTTAGCTTATTCAATTTGAATGGATTATTTTTCTCAGGCATGGCTTTTCTAAGAAGAAAAAGGATAAGCTAATTTTAAGTTGTAAAATTAACATTTTGTTTAAAAATAATGTGTCTCAGGCAAATAATGATGTACACTGAGTTTTTTTGTCATAACTCATCTTAGCACATAAAATATTTTCTGTTGAATATTTCTTATTTTGCACTTTAAATATTTCTTTTCAGACAATTAAAAAAATCTTACTATTTGAAATTCTAGAGACTCTGGTAAAACTGAGAGTCATCTTCTTATAGGTTTAGCCTTTCCTCTACAGAAAGCATTTCACATACAATTGAGCAAACATCAGAGCAAACACAAGTTATATATATATATATACACACACATACACACACACACCATAAATTTAAGGTGTGCAACATGCTTGATATACATATCCATAATGAAGTAATTACTTCATATGTTTGATATACTTATCCGTGATTAAGTAATCATTACAGGTAAGCAATTCAAGATATTCATCACCTTCCAGTTACTTCTTCTTTATTGGTGTGTGGTAAGGACACTTAAAGTCTACCCTCTTAACAAATTTTCAATATGCAATGCAATATTATTAATTGTAGTACTCCTGCTGTACATTAGATCTCTAGATTTATTTATCTTTAGAGGAGAGGTCAACATTTCCAGATGGGATTAAATCCATATAAATTTGAATCAATGCTAACTTCAAGCTGCCCAAATTCCTTGCAGTGGCAAGTAGTTTATAAAGTAAACATGAGTCTGGCTGGGCTCAGTGGCTCATACCTGTAATCCCAGCACTTTGGGAGGCCAAGGCAGGTGGATCACCTGAGGTCAGGAGTTTGAGACCTGCCTGGCCAGCATGGTGAAACCCCGTCTCTACTAAAAATACAAAAATTAGCCAGGGGTTATGGGGCATGCCTGTAATCCCAGCTACTCAGGAGGGTGAGGCAGGAGAATCGCTGGAACCTGAGAGGCAGAGGTTGCAGTGAGCCAAGATCGAATCATTGCACTCCAACCTGGGCAACAAAGTGAGACTCCGTCTCAAAACAAAAACAAAACAAAACAAAACAAAACAACAACAACAACAAAAAAAACTAGTCTAATATGGGCTGCCTACTGCTGAAAAAGACAAAAGGAGTTCTTCTCCTATCAGCTGAAAATAAAATAAGCGAATTTGGCTAAGCAGAAAGCTCTTAGGCAGGGAGATGGGAATTGGGAGGAAGGCAGGCTGATAAGACTGACTGAGAGATTTGTTTCAGGTGTGTGAAAATTTTATACAGAAGTGGGAGCAAATTTACAAAACAATAGAGAGTGAATGCTCCAGTAAAGCAGCAAAGAACAAAAAACAAAACCAAACAACAACAAAACGCTCCAGTAAAGTAGCCAAAAAAAAATATTAGGCAAAGACTTCTACAGAGTGTTTTTTGGCCACTCAGCCAAGTCTCACCTCAGAACTTGTCCCATTGAGGCTGTCCCTTGCTCATATGGAGAGTCAAATACAGAGTTTTCTGCCTCTCTCCTAGCATCATAAAAGCAGATCCCTTCCCATGGAGTCTCCTTCAGTTTGGGCAATGCATCATGCTATTTATGCAACGTGTCTCTGAATCCCCCCATCTCTTCTCTTCACTGAATGCTCACTCACACTTCAGATCTCCACATCAAAGTCTCTTCCACCAGAAAGACTTTGATCATTTTCCCAATCTATGTAAAGCATTTTTCTTCTGCCTTCTTTCCCTAGTATCTCTGACGCCTGTCATAGCACATATCATACTTGAATTTTTGGTTTAATTTTATGTGCTGCTTTGTGGACTGTAAGGTCATTGGGACAGTGTCTACTGTTGTTACCAGTGAATCCTAAGCACTTAGCTTGTAATATTATATATACCATACTTGTGGAATTGTTAGTGGTGATGAATCCATATGGTGTGCAGTAACCTCCATTCTTGCCTCCTCAGAAGAAATAATTCGAGCAAGGGGCATAAGGCAGAGAAAGAGACTGAGGCAAGTTTTAGAACAGGAGTGAAAGTTTATTTAAAAACTTTACAGCAGGGACAAAAATAAGTAAAGTACACTTGAGAGCTGTTTGTTTGACCTTTGACTTGGGGTCTTATATGTTGGCATATGACATGGTTTGGCTGTGTCCCCACTCAAATCTCATCTTGAATTGTAGCTCCCATAATGCCTACGTGTTGTGGGAGGGACATAATTGGAAATAATTGAATCTTGGGGGCACCTTCCCCCATACTGTTCTCATGGTAGTGGATAAATCTCACGAGATCTGATGGCTTTATAAGGGGTTTCCTTTTTTGCTTGGCTCTCATTCTCTCTTGCCTGCCACTATGTAAGACATGCCTTTCACCTTCCACCATAATTGTGAGGCTTCCTCGGCTACGTGGAACTGTGAGTCCATTAAATCTCTTTTTCTTTATAAATCACCCAGTCTCTGGTATGTCTTCATCAGCAGCGTTAGAATAGACTATTATAGCATGCTTCTAGGGTTGTGTTACTTCTCCCGATTCTTCCCTTGGGGTAGGCTGTCCACATGCGCAGTGCCCTGTCAACACCTGGGAGGGGCGACATGCACAGTGTGGTTACTGAAGTTGTACACATGCTCACTTGAGGTGTTCTTCCCTTACCAGTCAAGTGTTTGTTGAGGAAGAAGATCATATACCAGTTAAACTCCACCATTTTGCCTCTTAATGCACTTGCTTGAGCTCACTTACCCAACTCCTGAGATCTTTAATGGGAAGCTGCTGATCACCAGTTTCAGGTGTTTTTATCTATTGGGAGACTGCCTTTCCTTGGCGCCAGCTGCAACCAACTATTGCTTTAGAGCGACAACTTAACAACTGCCTGACCCCCTAATGGTCGCCTGAAGTTCCTGGTGGGGCTGGGGCTAGGGACTCTCCTGCCCTTCTCATGTCTGACGAGGTACCTACTGTAACAGAATGACTGAATTAAAACCTGGGAGAAAATTAACTATTTAGATCAATCTGTGAACAGTCAGTGCTTCCCCCGAGTCCCCTTCAGATCTCCTTTATCATTGCTGTGTATTTAGATTTTCATAGTTTACGCAGTCAACTGACATACTTTTATATGTCACCTTTGCTTTACAGAGTGTGTATCGATTAGAATAATAAGCAATCTGTGACTGGATCAAACTCAAACAAGCCATCATCAGCAACTTGAAAATAGTTAATAGCTATCTAAAAGTCAGAATTATATGAAAAGGGGGCTTAAAAATAGTGCTACCTGACTACATGAATTGGAAATATAAATCCCAACATATGGAGGCTGCAGATTTTGCAACTGAGATTTAGTACATAAAAATCACTGAAGCTTTTTATAATCTTACTCATCAAAAATATCTTTGAGCATCAAGTTGGCATAATAAACTTATAAATCAGAAACATAAGTAATGTTGTAAAATTAAGTATCTTCAAAACTACAGCCTTAATCTTAAAATTTATTACCAGTTAGTAGAAGTTCACACAATTTTTCCCTTTTTTCTAATCAAAATAACTCCTCCTCTTGATTCTAAAGCAATGAAATGGCTAAAATCATGTTATTTTATGATAACAATTTTACAGCTGCTAAGAGGAAGACAGTTTTAAATCTCCCATATCTATTACAAATGACACTGAAATTATCATCCTTAGATTGAACAAGAGGGTGAAATATTTGTCACAATATAGTCTCTCCACCCTATCATCCTGAGAAGAATGCTATGACTAAAATTAGAGTGCATGCAGCATTACTTAATTTCAGTCTTTTGCAGAAGGAGGAGAGAATTGGGCCTGAGGAGATAAATAGAGATCAGAACAAAGGGAAACTAGTCACTTCATGTGAGTCTCTCAACACTCTGGGTGGTAAACCCACAGTCATCCAAGAAACAGTTGCCAAGCTTAAAACTCAATTTAGCGGTGTTGGTGAATTGCATTAAAGCTTATATTTTGTTTTTCTTGTGAAGAAAAAAGAAAAATATGTTTCATTTATCAAAGACAAATCTGCTTTTTTCAGAGGTTTTGTTCTGAGGTTCTGCTTTAATTTCACATTCCCTAATGTGTTCAAGTAGCCCTTAAAAATTATGTTGACCCAATTTTACAGCAATAACTTACATCTCACATGGAGTCTCAGCAGTATAATCAACGTCGTCTATCTCCAAATGTCTCGACTTTGTAAGAAAACATAATAGCGCATGAGTCATACTTTTAGTGCTTCCATATATTTCTCTTGTTTTAAAGAGTAAGTTTGGATTTGAGGATAGACAGGTAGCAGAGTGAGCAAATTGCCTTAGTAGCAAAACTACACAAGGAAATATTTAACTGTCTGTAAAAAGAATAGCTTAAGACGCATTTGTATTGCACAGCCACTTCACATTTATTATACAGTCTTGATACAATAGAAGAATGCACTGATTGGGTATTGCTGTTAATAAGAGAACAAACGTTACCCTTCATCAAGTGTTTCTAATAGAAGCTTTGCTATCATTTGGAGACTTCCCCATTTTTTACAAAATTGTGAAATCTTGATCATGTTAAGAAAATTAAACAACATAGAAGTATTATCACATTTTTGTTTACATATTTATATGCTTAAATATTTTTGAATACAGAAAGACACTGTGAATGAAAATACAGCTGATTAATATAGATACTTTAATGCAAATAATTACGATTTGCATTGTAATGAATATTGTAACTAAATTCATAAACCAGTCTTTTCCTTTGTTGTTATTTATTTTTTCCCCTATTCCTCTCCTAGGGAGGGATAGTGTATATTGCATGTGCTGATTTATATTTTTTTCAGGAGCTTTGTGCCTTCATTTGACTGACATTTGAACTCTTGGGCATGCCTTTTTTTTCTAATAACTTTTAAACTCAGACTCTTACTAAACATTGGTAGGGTGTTTTGTAATCTTTATATTAAATACTAGTTTATTTCTATTTAAAAATATGTTCATGAAAAAATTGATTAAAATACACTATTCAATCTGCATAAAGTATTCAATTTTTCACGACGGATATAAGCTAACAAAAGAAAAATGATGTCAAGGAAATGAAAATATAAAGAAGCTATAATAATACAGAATCCCAGTATTAAGATTCCCAAGTATGACTTTAATGAAGATGATTAGTTCGTGTGTAAAGTTATTTATCTGAATGGTATTTAATAGATTACGTATGAAGAATTGTTAGAAGCAATTAAAAAAATACTTTTATTTGCCCAAACTTCTAAACCCTGAATGAGAAAGGAGGAGGGTTCACCATTCTTTCTCAGTGGGGTGCCTCCTCCTCATCCCCTTTTATAATATTGCAAGAAAAAGCCATATTTTCAGGTGTTTTAACAAAGGGAATAAAAGAGAGCTATCAAAAGAACTTAAATTCATCTAGGCTGTTTTCAGAGACAATACTGATCACTTTACATGGAAAAACTATAAATCATAATGCAAATATTCAGGTAAAATAGATAATGTAAATAAAATATGTTTTATGTATTATAAGAGTCTTGGAATATAAGTTATTGAAAACAGTATTGAAAACAGTTATTGAATGGCAGTATTCTTCAAAAGCAATGTGACTTTGGTAATTGACATAGTTAAATGGAAAATTAGTGCATCCCAAACTAAAACTGTCAGACAATTAACCAAACCCATCTACATATCAGCTTCTCTGTTTAACAGTGTTCCAGCTCATACATTCTGAATAGGTGTAACTCATATCCTCCATCTTTGCAATAATACTCAATAAGTATCTTTTCAACAAATAGTAAAGATACAAAGGCGTTGTTGACCCTTTTTGAGAATAATGAATTTGGGCCAAAGCATACATGTGTCTATATGTTTTAGGAGATAGTGAGTCTGTGTGTGTGTGGTCACTGACAGTTGGTATTTTGCTTTAATTTTTGGGCTCATTTTTCTTTCTTTTGGGAGCATAGATATAGCATACTTTTCAAAAGGATTTTGCATATTTACAGATTTAAAGTCCCTACTTAAATATTTCCTGGATTCAGTTTTTACAAAACATTGGTAACTAGCCAGATAAAATGTTAATGTTACAACATTGTGATAAGTGCAATAAAATGATTACATGTAAACTCTCTATATAAAATTATTACATTTATTACATAACATACATAAAAAAGCTCACTCTTGCTGTCTCTCTCTCCTGTTCACAGTATTCAGGAGGAACAAGTACTGTATCACTTTAGTCATAAGCCACGAAACACAGGCAGGTAGAAACAAAACAAATAAATGAAGAGTCTCCTAATGGTACACAGTGATGGACAACATGACAATTTTCCTATAATAGAAGTCTCATTTCTTATAATCATGATAGAATAATAAGAATATTTGATAAATAAATAAGTCAAATAAAAAAATTTGAAATTCAAGTAAAGAAAATCTTATCAGATAACAACTTTTTGATGCTTGTGTGATTGGCAATAAATTGATATTGAATACCAGTGAAGGGGAAAAATGCATGTAATGTTTTCTACTTGTGTATTATTTGTAGCTTCAGATAATTAAAAGATGCCTTATGATGAGTTAAAAGAGTTTATTATAAACCTTGTATAATGATACATTTAAAAGTTTTAAAATAGAATTTAATAATATAATGGTGAATATATATTAAAGTTTACTACTAAATATTTTGAATAATTTGTTGGTTCAAATTCAGGAATTTCATTTCTATTTTCAAATCTGTGACACAGAAATATGTAGAGCTCTGTAAAAGCTTTCAAATCCAGGATAAACATTTTCCTTTAATCTTTGACTAATCCATACAATGAAAATCCTCTTGAAAAATTTGTATATGATTTACTTGTGCCAGATCTTGGCCAAGTGCCTGGGCCCAGACCAGGCTAGCAGGACGGACAGAGACTCTAGAATATGAATTAGCTGATGAAGATAATAATGGAGCCCTTCATTTAGATACATACCTCCTCAGAACAGGGAGATCCCTGGGCAACTTGTAGTCAAACCAATAGTTGCATTATTTCTATGCCTTTATGAACTCTGAGGAGATGGCAATGGCTTTCTAACCATAAAAGAACCATAAAAGAACTAAATATGACAGTAGAGTAGAATCTATTTAACAAGCAATTTCTTCTAGGAATAATACAATTCCCAGTTTCAAATCTGTAACTCAAGGAGACTCTGTAACGAGTAATGAAGGTTTCTGGGTTTTGCCTCCTGCCAACATTTTTAAAAGTCTAACAATAGTCTCTGAATAAATTTTGTAAAGACCCTAGTGAAAATCATTTTCAAAACCTGAGGTCTAAGTGGGAAAAATAATAGGAGGGCTCTAGCTGATAAGAAAACAGAAAGCTATTGTTCTACTGTAGAATTTCCCAGTGTGAATTACTCAAAGCACTATTCTGTAGGTTAATAACCATTACTAGAAACAAAAATAATTCGGTGGTCAAATATGTTTATGAAATGGTCTGTTTAAAATAAATAATTTACCTTTCTATGAATCTCCAAGAAGAAAATAGGACACATTTCTGAAAACTTAGTTTTGGCCATGGGATCTTGCTTTCCTTAACAGAATCTGGTAGAACTAAAGTTCCCCTGAATGTATTTTGGGTAATGCTTACTTAGATGACAGAGCTAACCAAACAGGAGTGGGTAACTGAAGATAAAGTCACTCAGCTGCCCTTAGATTTGGTTAGAGCATTTTCACTCCGGTGGAATAATCTGGATGCCATAGGCTTTTCTCTGGTGGTCTCTTCTGAGCCAGTGACTCAGAGTCCATTTTCTTGGGATCCATCACTTGAAATCTGCTTAATGGCTTCCTTCAGAAATAGTCTTCCCAGAGTTATGTTTTGTCTGATTTTTCACAACACAGGTCCGAGAAAGAGTCTTTTTTCCTTAGCCTTCAGAGAGGGTATATTCTGATTCAACTAAACTGAAGTAGTACTTTGTGTCAGACATTCCAGCCACGAAAATGTAATCCAGCATGGCTATGGAATTGGGGATCCTTGGAATACATGAGATGAATGAGTTAAACTGGGAAAGTCATCTGGGCAAATACTCTTGTGTTACTCCTACTAAGCCTGGCATAGTGGAAAGCAACAGAATTTGCACACACACACAAAAAAGAAATAGGAGGTCTAAATCTCAACTTTGGCCATTGGTAGCTCTGTGAATATGGGCAATTTATATAAGTTTTCTAAACCCCAACTTCTTCATTTGTAACAACAAGGCAACAATGCCAACTTTAAATACTTGAAAACATTAAATAAAATAATTTCACCTGGAAGATTCTGGTATGTATTGGGCATTAAATAAATGGTATTATTATTAATTAAATCAAATGCAAAAAAAAAATTCTTATAAATTCTCTTGCCCCACCACAGTTTTTTGAACCTATTTCTTACTAACCCTTTCTCTCCTTTTGCACGTTCCCTAGGATCATAGACAATGAATCATAGCATAAGATGTTTCATTTTTCCACAGCAATTTTCTACTCGGTGGAGGATATCCGATGATGGAAAACACTTATAGACAGAAGCAAATTCATTTCTCATGATGGATTTTCAAATACTGTAATGTGAAATAATATTAGGGAACCTATTTTTAGTTGGGCAATCTCCCCAGCATTAAATTTGTATCATTAAATCCCAATCTGTGGGATATTAAGTCCTCACAAAGCTAACCCTTGATCCCACATCCAGCTCTCACATTTCTAGGACCTCTTGAACCTTTTAATCCAATGCTTTTGATAACACACATTCTTAACAGCACATCATCCCTCGTTTTTCCTGCTATTTTTCATTATTTCATCATGCTGTTCAAGCATGGAGAAGAAGTCTTTTTACACTGATTATGTTCAGTTTAAAATACTTATCAAATTTTGATCTTATTTTTCATTTCACATCTTTATTCTTTCTCCTACTATGACAATATAAAATAAAATGAATCACATGTCATCAGCACTAACTGTGAACAGCAAAAATTTGTGTGAAATCCAGGTCTACTACTAAATTCACACAGTGATTGTTCAAATTGAAATTTTACATAAATGTACATTTTAAAAATGAGATCATTTAGTACCATTTAAATGTACTGCAAATTTACTGCAAAATTGCTAATATTCAGTGCCCCCTGCTGATTGAAGTTATTTATTTGCTATAAAATATTTTAATGATTTTTCCTATTATTGGCCAAGCTTTGTCATATGTAGTTTTACTAACAGCTCTAGCCAAGATGACTACACTCATCTGTGTTTTCTTACAGGTTGCTATTACCTGTCTCATGTTCTGAAGAATGCAGTTTTGTTTGTTGTGTTTTCCCAGATGAGTTGTGTAACGGTACATTGCAGAGCCTTTATTCATGCTGCTGCTCACTTTGACTTGTATGCTTTCTCTCCAGCCTCTTTCTCTGTTTTGCTGTTAATTGCTACGTGACCTTCAATAACTCCTCCAGGAAGCTTCTCCTGAGACATCCAAACTGGGTTAAATGTTTTCTCATGTACTTTCCTACCATTTAGTACTTACTTGCATTATGGTTTTTATATACTTTTGAGTTTCTCCTTTTGCTTATCTGTCTCCACAGATCTAAACATTGTAAAAGCTTGAGCCATGTTTTATCCACTACAGTGTCTGTGTCCTCAAGGTCTAGCACAGCATCTGGTCCTTTAGAAATCCTTAAGAAATGTTTGTTCCATTAATAAATGAACAAATAAATGTCATTGCAGAATTGCGGAATCCTAATTATGAAAGGGGTTCATGTTCCCCTTCTAAACATGACACATGTACAGCAATATCTCTGATGGTAGGATACGTAATCTCCATTATAACAATTGTGATCATTTCAAACTAATATTATAGAGCTCATCTCATTTCTAAAACGTTTAGATTATAAACTTTTTTTCATAATGCAGATCCAGAATCTAACTGGTTGATATCTTGGAAAATATTCTCATTTCTCTTTTCTACTAAATTAAAAAATAAATATAGTTTTGTATTGATTTAGGACTTTGTCATACCTGCACAGAGTAATTAATTCCTAATAATTTATCTTGTTTTAGACTAAACCTTATTAGATATTTTAATAGTCCTTGTATTACATGTAATAAGGTCCGAAGTCAGCTTTTCTGTGGCTTGAACCCTAACCCTTTTATTCAGAAAAGGCTGAAATAGAGAAAACCCCAGGCATTATAAGAATGAAATTCCATCCAGAATCTGGTCAAATATCTTGTGTCCCCTTTCAAAAACAAAAAATAAAGCATTATAACAATAAGAAGATCATCATTTAACAGAGACCAGAGAAAGCCTACTTCTAGAGCTGTTGAGCTGAAGATCAAATGCAGAGTACAAGGTAAGAAAACTGAGGACAATGATCAAAAACTGGACAAAGTAGTACATAGAAAATACAATTGTAGATCTCAGAAAAGACTAATTTGTTGCTTTTGAAGGCCTCTAAGCTGTTTTTTCTCTTGAGGATTCATTCTTCTTATAACATGTTTGTAAGATCTCATCTCCCACAATTTCCCAGTGGAAAAATACACATGTGATAAACTAAGTTTGACCTCAGCTTGTGTTAGTATATTGTAATCTTTCTCCTTGCTTAGATTCCGTTTTCATTATTACTTCTCAGTTTAACTGAATTCCCTGTTTATGATCAAACTGTGACAGGATGCACATATACATGAAATTGCTTTCATAGTACACTTGTATGACATATTATGTTCTATATATTAAAAATTAATATAGGGAAAGCATTCCTATCATTTTTACTAATATAAAGGAAATATGGACATTTTTCTAATAATTGAGAAATATAAAAATAAACTAATCAGGCTTACAAATAGTCTTCCAAACATATGTAAAGTACGAAGCACTCAATAAATGTGCAATAACAAGAGCAAGCATTTACAATATGATAGATAGAGCTTATGGTATTATGGTATTAGTATATCAACTTGATGAGCTACATATTTTTATAGACTCTATTTTTTGGATAATTTTATTTTGACAAATTTAATCTTTGTATAAAATTTATAAAAACAATTTGGAAAGGCTGTTGAATTAATCTATTCAGTGAGTTATACTGAATTAATTTTACTTCCCTGGCAAGCATTTTCACTGATGCTTTGAATCTATAAACACATTGAAATTCGTTGTTTTTTTTCTTTTACTGGGCAAAACAATTCCACAGCTAATGAGGTTTACATTTTACACTATAACAGGTTTTTGCATTAAAAGGCTAATGTTTCAGCAGATGATAAAGACAACATATGGGTGGAAAAACGTGTACTCCTCTTTGACTCTCCAAAATATTTTTATATATTTTGGAAACAGAAGTTGAAATTACCCATTTTTCTCAGTGAGTTAGACCCTCAAAGCCCAGCAGAAATTAAAATGCTTTACAATAATTCTGAATATTTTAAGACACTAAAATAAGCAAACTAGAATTATTTCTTATATCTTTTTTTTTTTTTTTTTTTTGAGGCGGAGTCTCGCTGTCGCCCGGACTGGAGTGCAGTGGCCGGATCTCAGCTCACTGCAAGCTCCGCCTCCCGGGTTTACGCCATTCTCCTGCCTCAGCCTCCCGAGTAGCTGGGACTACAGGCGCCGGCCCGTTCCCCGGCTAGTTTTTTGTATTTTTTTAGTAGAGACGGGGTTTCACCGTGTTAGCCAGGATGGTCTCGATCTCCTGACCTCGTGATCCGCCCGCCTCGGCCTCCCAAAGTGCTGGGATTACAGGCTTGAGCCACCGCGCCTGGCCTATTTCTTATATCTTAATAATTACACAGTGGATGGAAGCTATTCATTGCAAAATAGTTGGCTTAGAGTCTAAACAAATATCAAAAGTTTACTCATATTTAAAACATAATTAAGGAAGTTGCTTGTTTAGTAAAGAAATAAAGTAAGGAAAAAAATCCATGCCGCGCAGAGGAATCATGCTTTTGTCATGCATCTTTTTTTATCTCCACTGACACATTACTGGTGAATGTTCCTTACTTAGTTCAACCTGACTTCCTACCAACGAACAACATGTAATTGGGATGTTCATAGATTGATACTGGATGAGTTTAATAAAGGGTTCTACTTCTGCACATCTCTGAAATTAAAACAAAAGGCACCAAGCCTACAATTAACAGCCGGAGATAACATATAATTTACCAGAGCCCAATAGCAGTTTTTATGTTACTCCATTGTACTTCATATATTGGCCTATTCGCTGTAGATTCTACCCTGGGAAAGCTGAGAGTTTCTATTTGCTGAATTGGGGTGTCATTTTCTGTGACCTCTGAGCGTTAGTGATAAAAGCTATACTGTTGGGGAAACATAGGCACCATGTTGCCTTTTTACTGTTAGAGATGTCATTTGCTTCTCACAACAGAAAAGCCTGTGGGTTGCACCACAGCCGAGATGCAGTTTGTCAAACATCCTTAATCAGTAAATGCATCAGAGAGTATAGTCATGCTTGGAGCATCTTTGCCAACAGTATGAATCACATGTTATTTAGTAAAACACTCTGCCAAAGACATCACTGAAATAATTTGATGGAGCAAAAGAACAATATTACATAAATCAAAGGAATGAACAGCAAAAATTTAAATTTACTTGTGTCAGCCTACTTGCTGTATGCAGTAAGTAATTTGTATGTGCAATTTTGTATTAAAGAAATACCAAGTAACTGAGATGATTTCATTGAACTGCATATACTCAAATTTAATAGTGTAAAACCAGGTAAATTTACAGCCAAAGAATAAGCCGTAATGTCATAAGAGGATACAAATGTTATCTTTAGTTTTGAAAATAGCTCACATAAAAATGCACATTGTGGAAATGTATCAAGATAAATCATGTTTAAACAGATTTAAAATACTTATACTTACATTTTTAAATTTATACAAAAATTACAGAAAATAAGCATTCATCATTCTATACTAACTGTTGAACAATGGATTATAAAAGTCTTAAGTAAAAGTAAATAAAATAAAATATGATTTTGAATAGTTTGTTAATAAAAAATTCAGGTGATACAGGCTTAGTAGGCTACTTGAAAGTGTTCTTTCTATATAAAGGCTTATTTAAAAATATATTTCTTTCTAAATTGCTGCTGAATCTGGGTTTTTGGATTTTGGGTTTCTTTTTACACTTACTTCGCCTTTTATTACAAATGCTGTATGTGGTGATGTACGACAAGATGATACATAAAAAATAAAAATAAATAAGTATGTATTATTATAAATATATAAATGGAACATGAGAAGGAATTATATATGTGGGGAAATACTATGAAAATAGAATATATAAAATTACTCTAGAAAAAAATGCACGTGATAATGCCCTTGTGATACTAAAATTCAACTGTAAATTTTGTCCTGAAATTTCTGCAGATTAAAACAAAAAGTGAAATGAGCTAGGATATAAATTTACATTGTGTGTTGTCTGAGTCTCATACCATAGATGCATTACAAGCAAGCATAAAAATAATGTGAGAAAATAAATCCCAAATAAAGCAGATAAAACAAACATGTAAACATAATAAACCCATGTGGTAAACTCACTTAAAATATCAAAGTTTTTTTTGTAGTTGATGAAAAATATTGACTCAGTCTATGAAATGATACACCAATATTAAAGAGCTGAAGCTGTAAGTATGGGCATGAATATATGATCTTACATATACCAAAATGTTTGACTTATTGAGATTACACACCACATAATCCTTTTTTATTCTTAAAACAAGCCTGTATAATTTTCTGGGACAGAAGTATGTGGTGGTATTCTAAGGTTGGTAAGTATATTTTGGATTGATGGTAAAATGTATACAACTTTTATAGCTGATCAAATTTTCTGTTTTTTCTTTTGAGTCACAATTAAATCAATAAATGTTTATTTTCTAAAATATTTTCAATTTTTCCTAAGTTTGCCTATATATGGGCATATAATTCATTTTATTATCTTATACATTTTAAAACACCTACTCTATGGTTTGCAAATATTTTATCCCATTCTGTAGGTGATCTTTTCACTGGTAATTGTTTCCATTGTTATACAGAAGCTTTTTAACTTTTTAGTTTGATGCAATCCCATTTGTCTATATTTTTTATTTTTTATGTATTTATTTATTTATTTATTTGCTGGTGCTTTTGGTGTCATATTCAAAAAATATTTGCCAAGACCAATGTCAAGAAGCTTTTACCTATGTTTTCTTTCAGTAGGCTTATAATTTCTGGTCTTATATTTAAGTTTTCAATCCATTTTAAGTTGATTTTTGTATATGGGGTGAGATAAAGATCTAATTTCATTCTTCTGCTTGTGGATATCCAGTTTCCCAACACCATTTAATTGAAGAGACTCTCTTTTTTCCACTGTGTGTTCTTGGCACTTCTGTAAAAAGGTAACTTTCAACTCATAGATTTATTTCTGGGCTCTTTACTCTGTTTCTTTGATGTATAAGTCTGTTTTGATAGCAGTCTCTGCTGTTTTGATTACTATAGCTTTGTAGTACATTTTGAGAACAGGCAGTATGATGCCTCCAGCTTAGTTATTTTTGTTCAATATTGCTTTGGCTATTCAGGGTCGTTTGTGGTTTCATACAAATTTTAGGACTTTTTTCCACTTCTGGGGAAAATGTAATTGAAATTTCTATACGGATTGCATTCCATTGAATCTGTAGATCACTTTGGGTAGTACAGACATTTTAACAATATTAATTATTTCACTCCAGGAACACAATATATCTTTTCATTTATTTGTATATTCCTCAATTCCTTTCATCAATGTTTTATGGTTTTCAATATACACATCTTTTACCTTCTTGGTTAAATTTATGGCTAAATACTTTATATTTTTGTAGCTATTGTAAATGGGATAATTTTCTTGATTTGTTTTTTGGAGAGTTTGTTGTTATTGTATATGAACACTACTGATATCTGTACATTAATTTTGTATCTCAAAACTTTATTGAATTTGTTTATTATTTCTAACAGTTTTTCTGGTAAAGTCTTTAGGAGATATATATATATATATATATATAAAATCATTTTGTCTGTAAACAGAAACAATTTAACTCCCTTATCTGTGAGTTGGATGTTTTTTATTGTTTCTCTTTCCTAATCACTTGGCTAGGATTTCCATTATGTTGAATAGAATGGACATGCCTGTACTGTGCCTGATCTTAGAGGAAAAGCTTTAACTTTTCACCATTGCATATGATGTTATCTGTGGGCTTGTGATGCATGACCTTTATGGTGCTGAGGTACATTGCTTCTATAACTAGTTTGTTGAGAGCTTTTATCATAGAAAATGTTGAATTTTGTCAAATGCTTTTTCTGCATCTATTGAGATGATCATATGGTTTTTGTTCTTCATTCTGTTATTGGGGTACATCACATTTATTGATTTGCATATGGTGAATCATTCTTGAATCCCACCTGATCATAGTGAACTATCCTTTTAATATGCCATTGAATTCAGTTTGCTACATCTAGTAGGGGTTAATATCCAAAATTTATAAGGAATTTAAACAAATCAATAGTAAGAAAATAAATAACAGAATTTAAAATGGACAAAAGACTTAGATATTTCTTAAAAGGAGACATACAAATGGCCGATACATATATGAAAAAATTCTCAACCTCACTAACCATCAGGGGAATGTAAATGAAAACCACAGTGAAATATCACCTCATACGTATTAAAATGTATTTTATCAAAAAGCAAAATATAGTAAGTGTTGGTGAAGATGTGGAGAAAAGAAAACACTTGTACACTATTGGTGGGAATGTAAATGGGTAGTCGTTATAAAAAACAGTATGGAGGTTCCTCAGAAAATTAAAAATATGATCCAGCAACCTCATTGCTGGGTATATATCAAAAACAAGTGAAACCAGTATTTTGATGCTTTATCTATATTCCCATGTTCATTGCAGCACATTCACAGTAACAAAGATATGGAATCATGTGTGGTGGTTTTCTCAAATGCTACTTGTCTTAGCAATGTGTTGGGCGTATGAGCCAATACACTATCCTCTGCGTGACTGGGAATGCAGCGGTCTCAGGAAGCTTATCTCATGCACTAACCCTGTGCTCTTCGGACAGCAGGATTTTTATTCGGTGATGCAGTTCAATCTCCATTCCAGTAGGTGGCGCTTAAGAGTAACATCTGGTAGCCCTTTGAAAAGTGGAGGCAACCCATTCTGATGGAGGCAGGCAGGGAGAGTTGTGTTGGGATGTACTGAGGTCTTGGGGGAAGAAGTGGGGGGTTACATCTGTCTCTAGTCCTGGGCAGTGAGAAATGTGATTTGCTTCCCTATCGTGCCCCTGTCACAGAGTTAATGACCTTCAGTTCATATAGACAGTGTTCTTTGACTTCTGGCCACAGTGTTACTGAGGTCAGAGAAAATATTCTTCTGGCAGAAGAATATTTTAAATGACCCCAGGACTGAAATGACCCTAGGACAATGCTTCTTCCTCCAGTCCATGGCGTGTCTGCCTTCTGTTGCTGGGATGCTGCTCCTCTATGTACGGAGGGGAAGATTGGGCCCTGGCCAACATGCATGCCAGTGGGGCACAAGCTCACTTTCAATGGGGTTGCAACTTCTGTGAATAGCACTGAAAAGGCTGTCTTCAAGTGCATTCGTGACAGTCTCCAGTGGAGAAAGCCTCTGCTGCATCTGGAACTGTGGACAAGGGGAATGGGAGATGACACCCCCCAACCCACCCCCTTCCACACACACACACACATCTATTCCTGGTCATTGATGCTGCCTCCTTCAGAGATCCGCACTGGACCC
Organism: Colobus angolensis palliatus; assembly: GCF_000951035.1. NCBI lineage: Eukaryota > Metazoa > Chordata > Mammalia > Primates > Cercopithecidae > Colobus > Colobus angolensis. Next base: position 5,020,888 of record NW_012114489.1, on the reverse strand, counting down.
ATGTTTCCTTTGTCACAAGGGGTGCTTTTGTGGGCTATGCTCCCCGCTCTCTTAGGGGTGGCCTGTGTGGAAGGCTACATCTCCAGGGATTCTGCAACTCACCATGGTTCCACCAGTCCCCTGTGGTTGCCAAGTCAGAGCAGGTCCTTGGGTACATTTGCAGGGAATCTGGTGATGCAGTGACACAAGGGATGAAGTTCCCTGAGCAGGACAGTGGCCCACAATAGGGGCACAACCAGTATGGCTTCTGCCATCTCAGTTTGGATCTGAGAGTAATGCAAGCACATCTGTATAAGCAGGCCACCTGGGGCTCTATCCCCAGGAAGTTCCCAAATTGCCACTGGCAGCATTGCACGGGTTAATGACGGCAGAGGTGCTCCCCAACAATTTGTGAGTCAGCAGTTTGTCACAGAAATGAGTGCAGCAAAGAAACAGCACATTTAAACCCTCTTTGTGGGACTTCAATCTCTTAGGGGCTCAATGTCTGCCAGACTCTTGCTACCTTCCCTTTCTGTGTCCCAGCTTTTTCCTGTGGGCTCTCCAACAGTCCCGGCTCTCTTCCTTTAGCTTTCCATTCACCTCATGACCATTCAGTTGTAACTTTGATCTTTCTGAGGAGAACTGGCATATGATGTTTCTAGTCAGCCATCTTGAGAAAATAAGATCAGTCTCGCAAAAGAAAAACATCTTACCATTTGTGATAACATGGATGACCAAGGAAGACATTATGCTAAGTGAAATAAGCCAGGCACAGAACAACTTAACTTTACAGTTAAGAATAATAGTTACTTATATGAAGCAATTTAATGAATTTAAATAACTGTTAAACAAATGGGAATACAAGATTCCCAATTTAGCTAATTTATTTACATGCTCTCCTTCTTGAAAGACATGATAAAATTATGCTGAGTTTGAATCGGCAGTTTCATGAACTCATCAGCTTCTTCACTAGACTACTGGATATCTTGACTCAGTCCACAGTATGTTGTCAATATTATCTTAGCAATTCCTCAGAAGTCTGTGCCCCATACTACCTGGCATAGACCTTTTCCTGGGTCTCTGAGACAGTCCCTTCTTGTTGAAGACAAAGTACTCCTCTGGTTCATAACCAAAGTACTCTGGTTAAGCACGTTAAGGGAAGCATCAGAGTGAAACAAAACTACCTGTGAATGACAAAGAGAAAATAGCCATGGTTAATGATATAATGAGTTCAACAAAAATATTCCAATTGACATGGAAATTTGGTTGCTTCTGTGGCATACAACATTAAAAAAAGTGAAATTGACCAATAACACTGTACTGTTGTCTTATACCAGGCAAAACTATAGACAGCAAGAACATTGACAAATCTCAAATAACTTCATACAATTTGACAAATATTTATATTAGTAACATTTTATTCATACAAATTTAAACTAGGAAAGGTCAGGCATTTCTTCTGATTTGACAATACTTCCTATGTAACTCATAACATTTCAATAATTTTATATATTATTCTAGCCCCTCTCTTTTAACAAGATGAAGGATCCTTTGTAATTTTCCAGGAATCCCCTGGGAAATCTCAAAGCTTGAGATCAGGAAGATTTTATTTAGGATTTGATTTCTGGAAGACAAAATATCAAAAGTTGTCAGGAGATTTCAACAGTTGATTAAATAAAATCATGGGTCGCTGAAGAACAATATTTGGCTTCTTATTTAATCAAATGGCTATACAAAATTTCAGAAGTAAATATAGGAGGTAATATGACTTTATAAAATCTTATTAGCTTTTAAAATTGACAAGACTTTGTTTTCCTAAATAATCAAGAGCATAGTAAAATCAACATAAGGCAGAGGATATTATTCTGATAAGAAAGGATCTTTAATTTATAGACAGATTATTCTGAAGGTAAAGAAGAAACTTATTTTTTTTTTTCATAATCTCTTATTAAGAGCAGGCTAATAGTCCAAGTAAATTCTGTTACTTTAACAGAGAGTAAACCAAATTCTAATTTTGGACCATATCACATTTGATACTAAGTCTTTTTTTAATCTTAAAAATAAACCCATATAATCATAGTTATCTTTGACCACAACAAATACAATTCAAAGTACCAAAAGATCTTTAAGACTATCTTCAAGCTGATATGCTAAAAGCATAATTATTGTTGAACTGAAGTTTTACTGGAGTAAGCTCTAAACAAATCAAAACAGCAGTATTGAAGGGATTTTTGTAATCTAATTTGGTAATACTATGTGGAAGCAGGAAACTATTACATATATATACATAGTACACAAACACACATACAGACACAAATAGAGAGCTTGTAGCTTCAATTATAAAATGTTAGCCATGAGTCAGAAGCAAACACAGAAATACAAAATGCAGTGGTTGATATATAAGATCTAGCTCTTGTCCTTGCTCCACTTTTACATTTTTGCCAGGACTGTGTTTCTGTCAGATGGATAAGTTGTGGTTACTTAGTTGATCTAGATCTTGTTGCTCATTGTAAAGAAAGCCAATCACTGATACATGAGTATTGCTAGGGATCGGGTGCTGCAGCTGAGGAGAAGAAGAGATCAATGTTAAATCCACCTCCATGACCAACTAAAATCACAGGTTTATATAGCAGAGAAGACATGTAACTACATGCAAGAAAACAGGAATCAGGGAGGACTAAAGAAGAGAAACTGGTCAACAGGAAGCAGATGGTTACTTAGGCATTCACGATGGGTGAGGTGTCTGATGTCTCATTGTCCAGATGCAATGATCTGGTAAGTTTCAGTCCCTTGATATAATCTGGGAGGCCTGATATTTGTTTTTCTGAGAAAGAAATTCTGATAAGACAAATTTTCTCAAGTTTTAAGACTGGGAGGGTTAATTTCTATGTTTACTCAAAAGAAATCATAAACATTAGTTCTATGGGACAATTAGGTCAGTTTCAATTACATACCATATGCCCATTAAAGTAACAATTACATCCACTATTTCATCTTTTGGGTTGTTGAACTCAAAAAGTTTGAGAGCACTCTGTGGGGAAATATGTGTTTTTATAAATAGATGGTGGGAAATAAAACTAATTTCACTTTGATGGTCACTTGCCATGTCTATTAAATTGAAATGCACATTTATGTGATGCAGCAAATCTTCCATTTTATTTATACCAATCAACAATTCTCACCTGTAGAAAGGAAGGTGTACAGTGCTGTTTGTTGCAGCATAATTTGTAAAGGAAAGCAAGAAAAATAGGAATATTCACCAAAGGGGAACTAATTAAATCCATTATGACTCAAACAATATTCTGCAACCTTTAATAAGAATCAGATATATTTATTGTTAAGGTAAATATGCAAGTGTAAAAGGGGAAAGAAAATGCTTTCATTTGTACACTGTGTGTACGTATGTGTGTATATGCATATCTGTGAATGAGTGACAAAAATCTGTTTGAGTGATTACCGAAAACCTTGGTAAAAATACTTGCCCGCAGGAGGTGGAACTGTGGATTTAACACTCTACTAAAGGATAAGGCATTTCCTTTTCATTGACGTTACTTTTCACTGTGTTGTTCTTTGCAACTTTATCTTGTGTATGATCTCATTTAATATGTATGCTATTGATATTTCCTTTAGAGTCTTTAAAATAAAGAAAAAATGAAATAATGGTATAGTTACATTATGTAGAGAAATGGAAATAAAAAGGAAAACTAAAATAATTAATATAAATTTTAAATGTTTGATTTACAAAGGCATCAGCGATGGGGAACAGGGCAGGGGAATCTTTATTTTGTTAATCTTTCTATATTAGTTAATAAAAATCCATATGCCTGGTTAGCTAATTTGTTTTTAATCATGAAGAAAATATCAAACAACATACGGCTTCGTTTAAAGAAAAACTATCAAACATTGTAGTTTATTTTAAAAACTATACAATGAAGTAATGTTAGAAAGGGGGAAAATCAGAAAAATGTGGAGAAATCATTACTCAATGTAAGTAAGTTCACAAAATCTAGACAAAGCAATTATCAACTGAATTTAGAGTCTAATTTTGCTTTGCAAAACTTAATTTAAATACAATGATCTCTCCTCCTAATACCCCATATCAATATTTGGTGCATAAATCATTGAAAAAATTAAAACTTTATTGTAAATCAATTGACACATTGTTTTATTATCTATTGAATAAAATATGCATTTCGCTGTTTGTTACAAAATCTTAAATCTAGACACATTTTATGAAATCTCTGTCCCAAATTTCTTGGTACCAATGGAAATGTTCAACATATTTTATTGCACAATTCTATAAATACATTGTGTTAACTATGTCACTTTCTTAATTTGAAAGATATTTTATCCATTGTTCTTTTAAAATTAAATATATTCTTTTTATAGCTGATCATTTTATTAATGGATATTTTTGCAACTGAATTTGACTGTGTTTACAGTGTTTCTTTTAACGGCATAAGCATAAAGACTTTCTTCTTTCAAGTATTGATTTTTCACTTGCAAATTATTTACTATACTTTTATCAGATTTTCTGTACTCCTTTTTTACCTCAAATTAATTACAAATTCAGTTGTGACAAGGATGACAGTTAGTATTGGGTAGTTCTTGGAGCACAGAACAAATGAACCTCTTGTTTGGTTGTGTTTCATTTTAATATGTTTTTAAAAATATTTCAGGAAAATACAGACTTTTTTCTTTAAGAAAAAAATTTTGTGTGTATTTTTAAAACACTAGTAAAACTAGATTCAGTGGTGCAATCATATATTTGAATTGTTATGGATGTTTCTTTCAATGCCTAGTTATTGTATTCCTTGATATTTCAAGCAAAAAATCTAAAGGAATATGATGTTTCTCAAGCAAGCCAAATGTGAAGGATAAAAGAAGAGTGGCTAAAAAAGGAATATACCAGAAATTGTTTTTGCCCTTTCAAACTCAAAGGTTAGAGTGACAGCCCATTATTGGAAAGATAGGAATCCTGTGTCTGATGTGCTACCTAGGTGATATCCAGCTTGCAGTTTAAAAAAGACAAAAGAAGCTACTATTCCTTCATAGATGTAAATTAAAAATGTAAAATTGGCATTGAATGAACTAGACATTTTTTTTTTAATCTAAAAGTATCTGGAAGCTCTTGACTAATAGCCCCAGTCAAGCCCACAGAATTACTGAGGAATCATTATCAAGTAAATGGATCCTAACATCTGCTGTTTTTACTGCTCATCTTCTTTTCTCTGCCAGCATATGAAGGAGACACTAGAAACAGGTGATACAAGGTCAGATAAAAAGAATTTTTTTCCAACGTCAAATCACTTTTCTCTAAACAATTATTGTAAAAATAACAACATAGATACTGAAAAAATATGATTTAAGACAATTACAACCCACCCCCATGATTCAATTACCTCCCACTGAGTCCTTTCCATGACACATGGGGATTATCACAACTCAAGGTGAGATTTGGGTGGGGACACAAAGCCAAACCACATTACTCTGTCCCCGGCCCCTCCAAATCTATGCCCTCACATTTCAAAAGCAATCATGCCTTCCCAACAGTCCACCAAAGTCTTATCTCATTTCAGCGTCAACTTAAAAGTCCACCATCCAAAGTCTAATCTGAGACAAGGCAAGCCTATAAGCCTGTAAAATCAAAAGCAAATTAGTTACTTTCTAGATACAATGGGGGTGCAGGCATTCTGGTAATAACAACCATTCCAAATGGGAGAGATTAGCCAAAACAAAGTGTCTACAGGCCCCATTCAAGTCCGAAATCCAGCAGGGCAGTAAAATCTTAAAGCTCTGACATAATCTCCTTTGATTCCATATCTCACATCCAGGTCATGCTGATTCAACAGGTGGGCTCCCATGGCTTTGGACAGCCCCACCCTTGTTGCTTTGCAGGGTACATCTTCCCTCCCAGCTACTTTCATGGGCCAGCATTGTCTGTGGCTTTTTCAGGTGCACGGTGCAAGCTGTTGGTGGGTCTACCATTCTTGGGTCTGGAGGACGATGGCCCTCTTCTCATAGTTCCACTAGACAGTCCCTCAGTGGGGACTCTGTGTGGGAGCTCCAACCCCACATTTCCCTTCCACACTGCCCTAGGAGAGGTGCCCCTGCAGCAAACTTCTGTCTGGACTTCCAGGCATTTCCATACATCCTCTGAAAGCTAGGCAGAGGTTCCCAAACTTCAAGTCTTGACTTCTGCACACCCGCAGGCTCAACACCACATGGAAGCTTCCAAGGCCAGGGGCTTGGACTCTCTGAAGCCATGGCCTGAGCTGTACCTTGGCCCCTTTTAGCCATGGCTGGAGCTGCTGGGACACAGGACGCCAAATCCCTAGGCTGCACATAGCAGCGGGGTCCTGGACCTGACCCAAGAAACTATTTTTCCCCGCTAGGCTTCTGGGCCTGTGATGGGAGGGGCTGCTGTGAAGAACTCTGACACGCCCTGAAGACATTTTCTCCATTTTCTTGGTGATTAACCTTCCGCTCCTTGTTACTTATGCAAATTTCTGCAGCAGACTTGAATTTCTTCCCAGAAAATGGGTTTTTCTTTTCTATTGTATAATCAGGCTACAAATTTTCCAAAGTTTTATGCTCTGTTTCCTCTTAAATACTTTGCTGCTTAGAAATTTCTTCTGCCAGATACCCTAATCATCTCTCTCAAGTTCAAAGTTCCACAGATCTCTAGGGCAGGGGCAAAAATGCCACCAGTCTCTTCGCATAGCAAGAGTGACCTTTATTCCAGTTCCTAACAAATTCCTCATCTTCATCTGAGACCACCTCATTCTGGACTTTATTGTCCATATGACTATCAGCATTTTGGTCAAAGCCATTCAACAAGTATCTAGGAAGCTCCAACCTTTCCCATATTTTCCTATTTTCTTCTGAGCCCTCCAAGCTGTTCCAACCTCTGCCTGTTACCCAGTTCCAAAGTTACTTCCACATTTTCAGATGTCTTTACAGCAGCACCCCACTCTATCGGTACCAATTTACTAAATTAGTCTGTTCTCACACTGCTATTAAAGACATACCTGAGACTCATAATTTAAAAAGGAAAGACATTTAATGGACTCATGGTTCCACATGGCTGGAGAGGTCTCACAACCAAGGTGAATGAGGAGCAAAGTCACATCTTACATGGTGGCAGGAAAGAGAGCTTGTGCAGGGGAATTGCCCTTTAAAAAAACCCTCCGATCTTGTGAAACTTACTCACTATCACAAGAACAGCATGGCAAAAAACCCACCCTTATGATTCAATTACCTCCCACTGGGTCCCTCCCATGACACATGGGGATTTTTACAATTCAAGGTGAGGTTTGGGTCAGGACAGAGAACCAAATGATATCGGAGATATATGCAATACAATATGTTGAACAATCCCATTGGTATGAATAAATTTGAAACAGAGATTTCATAAAGTATACGCAGGTTTAACTTTTTATAAAAATGATGAGGTGGTAGGAGGGGGCATTTTTTATTAGCAATTTAAGGACATCAAAATAAAGTAATTGTCTATGTTGGTCAACCTGTGCTCAGCAGCTACCCTTATTTTGTAGAGACTTGCTTTGGGGACAAATATAAATATCACACTATAGCTGACTATGTTGACAAGACAAGGGACAAATCAATTGTGTCATATTTAAACAACAGAGTACATAATGCATGACTCTGAATTTACAGAAAAGAAAATCATTGGGATTTACTGAATTTTGATAAAAGACACAACCTTTAAAGTGGAATTTAAGCTTTTAAATATTATAAATCTTGCTATTAGTGTGTCCGGAATTGGTGGGTTCTTGGTCTCACTGACTTCAAGAACTAAGTTGCAGAACCTCACAGCGAGTGTTACAGTTCTTACAGGTGGCACGTCTGGAGTTGTTCGTTCCTCCCGGTGGGTTTGTGGTCTCCCTGACTTCAGGAGTGAAGCTGCAGACCTTCGCAGTGAGTATTACAGCTCTTAAAGGCAGCATGGACCCAAAGCGTGAGCAACAGCAAGATTTACTGCAAAGAGCAAAAGAACAAAGCTTCCAAAGCATGGAAGGGGCCCCCAGCCGGTTGCTGCTCCAGGCTCCAGGCATTATTCCCTTATTTGGCCCCACCCACATCCTGCTGATTGGTCCATTTTACAGAGAGCTGATTGGTCCATTTTACAGAGTGCTGATTAGTCCGTTTTACACAGTGCTGATTGGTCCATTTTGACAGAGTGCTGATTGGCACATTTACAAACCTTTAGCTAGATACACCCTGAAGACATTTTCCCCATTGTCTTGGTGATTAACATTCAGCTCCTTGTTACTTATGCAAATAACAAGAGTGCTGATTGGTGCATTTACAATCCTTTAGTTAGACAGAAAAGTTCTCCAAGTCCCCACCCTACCCAGAAGCCCGGCCAGCTTCTCTCATTAGCAGTAATCTCTGTTGCTGATTTCCTTCCTTCCTTCCTTCCTTCCTTCCTTCCTTCCTTCCTTCCTTCCTTCCTTCCTCCCTCCCTCCCTCCCTCCCTCTTTCTGCCTCTCTCTGTCTGCTCTTTTTCTGTCTCTCCCTCTCTTTTTTCTTTCATCATCATCCAATTTTCATGTGAAGAAACATCCCTACATACACTTTGTGATTTGGAAGGGTGTGACATCTGTCCCCACAACACCCATAGATGGCAACAAGGGGAAGTCCTAGCCCATTACAGAATCACATCACTGCCTGCAGGAATTAGTAAAGAAATAGCCACATGACTCAAGCCAAACAATAATATATATTTCTGGGAATTTTTCTGGTGATTATTTTAAGTGAGAAGCACTCTTCCCACTTGCCTCTGTGAAAAGAGTGCTCTTCTGAGAGCAGAGACTATATAGGAGGAAGGAGTCTGAAATAGAACATCACCTGACAAACATTCTTTCATCTCTTTAAGGTTGTAAAACTGGTGCTTGTTCTTAATTCATTGTAAGCTAATTTCTCTTCCTCTTAAGATAGTGTGAGTTGTTTCCATGAGTTTTCTCCAAATAAAATGTGACTAACTCCACAATATCAAGACTCTATTGTTTACTTTGAACAAGATTTTTACTGCATTTTTGTCATGAAATATATAAAGTAGTAAACGTGTCTATATAGTGTAAATATGTTGATATATTAATAATAATTATATCAATATTAAATATAAATGTGTATATATCAACCAGCCAACTTAAAATATAGAACATTGTCAGTGCATCAAAGTTACCCTGTATGGAGTTTCTAGGTTGCAACTCTGTCCATTCTAGCCCCACAGATAACTACATGGTCTTTCATTATTAATGGCTATCTATATCTGGTTCTCCTCTAATTCTTGTACACTGCAGTTTCCACTTCTTAGGACCCAGGTAGTTAGAGATGGCCATGTGACTAGTTGTATCCAATAAAATGTGACTAGAAGTGAGGTATATTTGTTTTTCAACAAAGGGATTCACTCTCTAGTATTCAATTCTCCAGCCCTATCATCTCCTTCTGTCCTATATTTATATATACATATATATATATCGTTTTATAAATTATATGTGTGTGTGTACATATATGTGTGTGTGTGTGTGTGTGTGTATATATATATATATATTTGTATGTATGTATGTATGCCACAGGTCTAAATAGATTGGAAAAAGTAATCATCAGATGAACAACAAATGCTCTGGAACTCTGCCTGGACATGTATCCAGCTGTTTGATAGAGAAATAAACTTTTAGTATGTGAATCCTGCCACAATTTTTAAATCCTTTGAAGCCTCAGCATATCCTAGCCTATACCAATATTGTTACAGCTATATAGAAATATAATTAGCAATATACTGCATACATTTAAAGTGAATAATTTGATAACTTTTGACAGATATATACACTCATGAAATAATCACCACAGTTAAGATAGTGAACATATCTGTCATCTCCACCAATTTCCTCCTGGACTTTTGAAATCCATCCCTACCTCCTCTTTCCCCCTTGCCCCTGCATCACTTCAAGCTACCACTGATTTGCTTTGTGACATGATAGATTAATCTGCATGTTCTATAATTTTTTATAGATTGAATTATTACAATAGGTACTCATTTTAGTTTGGTTTGCTTCATTCAACATATTTACTTTGAGCATGTACCGGTAGTTCACTCCTTTTTAATCTGTATGGATATAACCCTTTGTTTATCCATTCACCTGTTGGTGGACATTGGAATTGTTTCCATGTTTAGCTATTAAAATTAAACCTGATAGGAACATCTGTGTACAATGAGATAGTCAGGTTACGTATTATTCTTCTGTTAGCTTTGGTAGTTGTGTCTTTCAAGGAATTTCTTCATTTCAGGAAACTGTCAAATTTATTGAAAGAAAGTTGTTCACAATATTTCATTTCCTTATTGTGTTTTTAAAGTATGTGAGATCTGTAAGTGATTATTTTCTCTCTCATTCAGGATTTTGATAAGTTGTTTATTTTTCTCATTTTTCTTGAAGATTTTGGCTGAAGTTTTATTAATATGCCAATAAACAGCTTTTGTTTTTATTAATTTTGTCTGTTTTTGAGTTTTCTAGTTCATTTATTTCTGCACCCATCTTTATGATTTTCTTTTTTTCTGTTTAATTTGGGGTTAATTTTTTTCTTCTTTCTTTATTCTGACTTCTTAAAGTGAAAGCATAAGTCATTAATTTAAGACCTTTTTAAAAAATATGGGCATGTGCAGCTGTACATTTCTTTCTAAGCATTATTTTAGCTGCATTCTACTAATGCCATGTGATGTTTTTATTTTCGTTGAGTTGTTTAAAGTACTTTCAAAATATCACTTTTAGTTTTTTCTTTGATCTATAGGTCGTTTAAATGTATGTTATTTATGGTTTTAAGGAGATTTTTCCAGATATATTTTTGATACTGATTTTAATTCTATTGTGACCAGAAAGCACATTTTAGGTGATTTTAATCCTTTTAAATTAATTCAGACATCTTTATGATAAGTGTATCATATATGTTTATATATATTTAGGATGCACTTAAAAATTTATTCTGTTCTTAGTGAGTGTTGTACAAATGTCAATTAGGTTGTTAGTTGATAGTGTTGCCGAAGTCTCGTAAATTCTTACTAGTTTTATAACTACTGGCTCTTACAATCATTGGCATTGGGTGTTTAAGTATATAACCATGATTGTGGATTTGTTTATTGCATGTTTTGTTTTTATCAGTGCTTTGCTTCAACAATTTTGAAGCTCTGATATTAGGCCCATAAACATGCAGGATTTTTGTGTTCTCTTTATAAATTATTCTTTTGTCATAAACTGGCCCTCTTTGTTCTTGTTAATATTATTTCTTCTGAAATTTGTTTTTTCTCTGATAGCAATATAACCAATTCAGTCTTGTTCAGAGTAGCGTTAGCATGATATATACTTTATAATCTTTTTACTTTTAAGTTATCTGTGCTTTTATATTTAAAGTGGGCTTTAACCGGGTAACACATAGTTGGGTCCTGCTATTTATTATCCAATTTGCCAATATTTACCTTTTAATTGGAGCATTTTGATTATTTTCATTTAATGTAATTGAAAATGTTTGTGCTTCCATTGATGGACTTGTTTGTTTTCTGTTTGTCTAAACTGTTCTTATTGCCTTTTTATTTTTCTCCCTCAGCTTGGTTTGACTGTTCTTCATAATCCATTTTAACTCCTTTGTTGGGAGGTTAACTATGCATCTTTATTTTGTTTCTTTAGTGGATGCAATGATTCCTTTTGTATCAAGCCACTTGGATTGTCCTGCAATCATTGATGCTCTTTTCATTTTTAAAGCCTTTGATATAATTTTATTTTGTATAGTTTCTATTGCTGTGTTTTAATGTTCATTAATATTTTCTTCTGCAGTGTCTAGATAGACTTTAATCCCATTCAGTGTATTGGTTCCATACCCTTGGCTACTAATTCTATCACATGTATCATTTGTAATTTTGTTTCTATTGCTTGATTTTTCATCACATTATGGATTGTATTTTCCTGCACCTTTTTATGGCTCATAGGTTTTGTATCATATGCCAACCATTGTGACTTTTAACTTGTTGGATTTCAGAGTATTTTATGTTTTTTAAATACTGTTATGGATTGGTCTGTGATGCAATTTAGTGACCTGGAAGCAGTTTAGCCTTTCAAATTTTGCTCCATCTTTGTTAGGGGAATAAAGCAGTTAATAACTTTTCTCTACTAGTGAGGAAATATCCTTCTTAGTATTCTACCTAAAATCTCATGTATTTCAAGATATTTTTTTCTCTTTGTTGCTGAGAAACACAAACTATTCCTGGCCTTGTGCGAACTTCAGTGATTTTTCTGCCTGCTTCTTTCCAGTGTTGGGGAGTTTCTTCCCATTCATGAACTGATCTGTCTGCAGCTGAGGACTCCAGTGGAATCCTCTGAAATTCTCTGGAGCTCTTTCTCTATGCAGTTATTTTCTTTCTGTGCAGCTCTCTCTTCTCTGGTACTCTCATCCACGAATTCTTGCCGTCTTAGCTTCTCTGATTCTTAGATCTTTCTCCTGAATTTCCGGTAATTGTAGGGTTCCACATCTGTTTTCCCTTCCTGAACTGCAGCCTGGTTACTTACTCACTAGAGGCAGTAAACCAGGCCAATCATAGGGCTCAATTAATTTGTTTCCTGTTTCTCAGAGATCACTGTCATGCTCTGAAAAAGTTGTCCAATTTCTGAAAACCTTTGGTTCATATATTTTGCTTATTTCTTAATTTTAGAATTATTATTTGGTTCCCATTACTCCATCATGGCTACAAATGGTATACCCTACTTTTTGCATTATTACTTCTCTGCTTTTTAGTTTTCCCACATATCTAGATATTCTTAAATAATGTATCATTTTGTTAACTTTATATAAATCAAATTATATTTCACATTCTATAGTTTGCTTGTTTTCCCCAATATTGTGTATTTGATATTCATCCAAGTTGATGGATGTAATTCCATTTTTTGAATATGCACAATTGATTTATCCATTGTTCTATTAATGGACATACAGTTTTTTGTTTTGTTTTGTTTTGTTTTTAGAGACGGGTTCTCACGCTGTCACCCAGGCTGGAGTGCAGTGGCATGATCATAGCTCAGTGCAAACTCAAACTCTTGGGCTCAGGGGTAATCCTCCTGCCTTGGCATCCCAAAGTGCTGTGATTACAGGCATGAGCCACCACACCCAGCTGACACAGGGTTTTTACCAGTTTTTAGCTGTAACAAATATTGCTATGAACAAATTTGTTCATATTTCCTAGTGCATTTTTGCAATATTTTATCTAGAGCAATGCTTCATAAATTTTAATATGAATACAGTTTACCTGGGTATCTTGTTAAAATGCATACTCTGATTCAGGAAATCTTGGGTAGGGCCTGATATTCTGCATTTCTAGTATCTTTCATTGCTTCTGGCCCTTTGAGCACTCTGCGTAGAAAATAGTAGGATTGCCAAAATGTGGCTCATAAGCCAAATCCTGCCTGCTGCCTGAGTATAGCCCATAAGCCAAGAATCATTTTAATATATTTTAAATGATTGAAAAAAGAAGACTATTTTGTGATACATGAAAACTACATAAAAGTTACATTTCAGTGTCTATAAAATTTTATTGGAATGCCACCATGCTCATTTGTTATGTATGCTTTACGGCTGCTTTCATGATACAATGGTAGAGTTGTAGAGACTCCATGGCTTACGAAGGCTAAAATATTTATTATCTGACCCTTTAGAAAAACAAAAATGTCAACTCGTAGAGTGTATTGATGAAACTACCAGTACTTGTTTTCGCATTTGCACATGTTCAGCTTTCTTATGTTATGCCAAAATGTTTCAGAAGTGGTTGTACCAATTTCTACTTTTAAGTAGCTGTGGGTAAAACTACCTATTGCTCTTCATATTGTCCAACACAATTTTAACTGACTTTCAAAGGGCATAACATTGCATTTTTTGTGATTTTGATTTTTGCTTCCCTGATAACTCGTGAATTTTTTTAAATCTTTTTGGGTCACATGTATTCTGTCTTCTACAAAAGTTCTGTTTATATGTTTTGCCTGTATTTCTTTTGAGATTTTTTTCATCCTTTGAGATTCTTTGTATTCATTATAGTGATTTTCTGTGAGTCGTACATATTGCAAAGATTTCCACCCAGGCTGGCTGTGTCGGTTTTTTACTTAATAAAATGTCTTAATTGTATTAAGCTGCATTTACTAATGTTTTCCTTTAGAGAATGCCTTTCATGTCTTAAAAAGTTTCCTCTAATCTGATGTATTAAATGTATTCTACTATAATATATTGCCTTTAGATTCTTATAGTTTCACTTTTGAAAATTAAATGTTTAATACAGATAGAATTATTTTTGAACCTGGTTGTTTTCTTCCATACGAGTCACCGAATATTCCACCATCCATATTTCTTCAAATATATGCAATGCCCACGCTGGCATAAATCAACTTTCTAAATAAGCATGTGTCTGTTTATGAACTCTTTACTTGCCTGCATGGTACCAAATCCACATACCTGTTATGTTAGTTCTGAAGTAGTTTTGATTTATGATATATCCTCATACTTTTTGGTGAGAGTGAATAGTCTCTTGGCTATTCTTGGACCTTTTAATTCTACATACATTTTAGAGACAGCTTGTCAATTTCAATGAAAAATCCTGTGATAATTATGCTGAAATCATATTAAATATAAGGAACGATTCATGGGTAAGTAACATCTTTCTGCTATTAAGTTTTCTTAGGCATTAACATAACATATGCCACTATTTATTTAGGTCTTTTAAAATGTCATTTCTTGTAAAAATTAATTCACTATGGGATTGCTCATCTTTTATTAGGTGCATTTCTAGGATCTTTACGTTTTGTTGTTATTGTAAATAGTACATTTAACTTCAATTTATCACATTTCAAATTTTTAACTGAATAGTTGGAAGACTAATACAATAGCCACTTCTATTTCATCCACATAGATTCAAAAATCATTCATATTTTGCTCACATTTGCTCTAGAGAAAAATGGGAAATGAATATAAAAATGTAATTTTAATATGGACTCATGTACGTATGTGTGTACACACACACACAGACACACGCACACTAACACACACACATTTTGGGCTATCTCATTTGAAAATCAGCTCCAGACAATGACATCTGATCACAGAAAACTCAGCCTCTAAGAAAAAGGACAGTTTTATAAACAACCCCTAGACTATTATCACACCTAGGAAATATAAGATTAATTCCCAAACATCATCTAACATATTTTCTAAAATGTCATTAAAGTCAAACAGAAAGCAATCAAAGTGTATGATTGATTATTATCGACTTTTAGTTTCTTTAAATCCAGAATGGTCTCCCAGTATTATTCCCCATCCTGAGAGTGATGTTGGAACAGTTAAAACATTTCTTTTAAAATGCCCCTTATTCTTGATTATCTGACTAGCGAATTATAATTTCATTTAACATGTTTTTCTATTCACTATATTTCCTGAAAACTGAAAGTGAGGTCCAAAGGTTTTATTAGACCCAGATTAAATATTTTTTTGGCAAGGACTTGTCCTAGGTGCAGTTATGTATATCATATTTCATCATATCATGCGGAATGTAGAGTCAGGTTGTCCCCACTCTTAGTAAAGCTAAAGTTGATCACTTCATTAAGGTGGTGCTTCCAAATCTCCCCATATGTAATTAGCAATTATTTGGAGGGGTGATTTAATTTAGCTCCAGACAAATATACTCTTCCCCAACAACATTTAAGTACATGGATTTAGCATTCTTTGATGATCTTTCCATGGGGGTTGTAAAATAATGGTGTTCCTAATTATATCACTGCTTCTACATTTTCAAGTCATCATTTTTCTGTAAAGAAAAGCTTTCAGCTTCCCTTTTCCCTTTTTTTGTATGTATTTACGTTACATTATACTTCCAATTTTATGTACCCCGTGCATTGTAATTCATCTCATTACAATAAATTAATGTCATTTTTTAGATGCCCAGATTGTTCCCAACTTTACCTGTCTGAATCTTTCAAATTGGACGCTGTGTCTTATTGATATGACCCCATTAGATTTTCTAGTGCCCCCTTGCTTATTGGCAAAATCAGATGTCTCAGAACCTTATACTTTTCCTTTCCCAGATTTAAAATGAAGATTTTTCCCAACAGGCTGCTTTAGCTCTTGCTACTGCAGTGTCATTTCCTCTAGGTCATTTCAATGAATAAACTAGAAATTATTTATATATGTTTCAAATGTACATGTTCATGTGGATAGTTTTCTTTCAAATTTAACACTACAGGGGTTTCCTTAATATATTATATTTTATATTTATATCTCCCCTTCTCCTAAAGTGAAAATCTTCATTTCCAATGTATTTACTTATATGCTTTGTATTATAATAGTATATAAAATTGTTTCAAAATTTCTATATTACTGCTAACATAAACGTTCCTTGCAGTTCTTGCAGTTAAAGTACTGTGCTAAAAATTACAGGAAATAATTATTTTCTCTGAGTGGTTATATTATCAATGTGATATAGACTCAATGTTGTTTATTTTCTATTCAACTTTTTATTTATTTGTGTGTGTGTGTACTAGCTACGTGGTTTAAAAATCTGAAGAACACAGGTACACTCAGAGATATCAAACTCCCATTTTATCACCTGAAACCTGTGATAACATTTCCATTAAGTCTTTTTTTCTTTTTTTCTTTTTTGAGACGGAGTCTTGCTCAGTCCGCCAGGCTGGAGTGCAGTGGCACGATCTCAGTTCATCGCAACCTCCGCCTCCCAGGTTCAAGCAAGTGGCTGGGATTACAGGCGTGCACCACCACACCCAGCTAATTTTTGTATTTTTAGTAGAGACGGGTTTCCACCATGTTGGCCAGGCTGGTCTCAAACTCCTGACCTCTAGTGATCTGCCTGCCTTGACCTCCCAAAATGCTGGTATTACAGGCGTGAGTCACCATGCCTGGCCACATTTCCATTAAGTCTTGATTTATCCTTTCTGTATTACTTTCTGCAAAAATAAACACATAAGTTATTATTCTCCTGTTTCTTAAACAAAAAGAAACATACATACTGCTCTTCACCTAGGCCAACCCCTGCCCTTAATCCCACGAATTGAGATCCATGTCATTTAGTTCTGGTACTACATAATATTTCATTGCGTAAGTGTAACATAGTTTATCCAAATAATCTTCTCTATTTGGATCTTTAAGTTCTCAATATCTTGCTATTATAAAAAAAGTCACAATAAATATAATTGTATATATATTGCTTACACATTAGTAGATGTGTATCTTCACAACAAGTTTCTTAAAGTGGGATTTGGGGTTCAAATGAATGATTTATTTTATTACCAAATTACCCTCCCTAGAGATTCTACAATTTTGTTTTCTCATCAGTATTGTATATATCCTCTTAATTTGGCCAGTGTGCTTTGGAATTTTTGACAGTTTACAAATTGTATCTCGGCATAGTTTTAACTTGCATTTCTCTTGTTAAGAGTGATACTTCACATTTTTTTCATATACATAAGGACCAACTGTTATATATGGAGAACTATATATTTATGTTTTTATTTCTAATTTTCTATTTTGTTTGGGATTTTTTTGTCTCAATTTTTAGGAGATCCTAAAAATTAACCTTTTTTCCAACATGTAGATTGCAAATATTTTCTCCTTGTTATTTGCTGTTTACATTTTATTCATGTTGTTTTGTCCTGTATTTTTATTTTTATTATTATCTTTATGTGGTTGAATTTTCCAAGCTTTTATTTGATTGGTTTGGGATTTTAATTTATTATTTAAAAGGCTTTTGGCAAATTTGTGGTTATAAAGTAATTGACCCATTTTATTCCAGCATTTGTAAAGTTTCTTTAAAAAAATTAGGTCTCTCAACTATGTGAAGTTTATTCTGAGGTATAAAGGTACAGATACAATTTTGTCATTTGCTAAATGGCTATCCAGTTTTCACATCTTTTTTTATTAAAACATCAAAAGCTTCCCTGTGAACTTTCTATTTTACTCCATGGCTCTGTCTGTCCATTTATGTACCAATATCAAATTGTATTTACGAAAAGACTATATTTCCATATGCAGTAAGATTAATGTCCGTGATCCCATCTCTATATAATTTAGCATATTTATTTTTCCATGTAGCATTTAAGATTAACTTGTCTAGTTTAATAAAAAATTGTTAATTTTATTCAGATCATATAAAATGTATGTATCCATTTTGGAAGGATAGACGTTTTTATGACGTTGAACCATCTTCCCAGGATAAGCTTGTTTATTCTACTGTCTTTTAGGGGAAAAGTAACTCTTTCCCTTATACAGATTTTTAAAATATATTTGGTTTTGATAATTGTATATTTTTAACATTTGCTGTATCTTTCTTGTAACTATTGTAAAGAGGCATTTATTCCATTGTAAATTCTGATTATTAATCATATATATTAAAATTATATTTTGCATGCTGATTTTATATTCCACTAACCAAATAACCTTATTGTTTATGTTATATTGATTATTATTGTATTGTTAGTTTTAGTATTGCTTCTGCTCCTTATTTTGAATATATTATCTTATCATCTGCAAGTAGAGAGTTTTATCACTTACTTCCAATTATTATTTTTTCTTTTTTCTAAATACATTGTCTTATACATCCAGTGCATTAATACGTAGGTGTGGGCATCCATGTCTTTTTTCTGCCTTTTGCATGAATGCCTCTCTTGTTTCACCCTTAAGTAAGATGCTAGCTAGCTTTATGCTGAGGTGTGTCTATCTATCTATCTATCTATCTATCTATCTATCTATCTATCTATCTATCTAATCTATCTATCCGTCATCTATCATCTATCATTGTATCTAATCTATGTACTCTATTACCTATTGATTATCTTTCTAGTTATATAGTTATGTAGTTTATAGTTAAGGAAGTTCCCACTGATTTCTAGTTCATTAAGCTATTTCATCAGGAACATTTGTTGAATTTTGTCAGTCCTTCTCAGCATCCAATCGCATTTTAATACTTTCATAAGAATTGTAAATCAAACATTTATAAACAGAATTCAAGCTTCCCACAAAATATAAACCATAAACAAATGGGTTTATCTTAAAAAACGCAAAATAAACCATGAAGAAGTAGACTTAATTTAAAAAATGCAAATAGCTTAGAAAAGCTATTAAAATAATTCACTATTTCTAAGATTTAAGAAGAATAAAAATGAGATTGGTTCACAGTTTAATTTTTTTCCACAATATTTTTCAAATTTAGATATCCATGCTATACTTCCTTTGTTAAAAGATCTTAAAATTAAATATAAAAATTCCATATTATCCAGCAATTTCCTTTCTAATTATTCATCCAAAAGAATAGAAATCAGGATCTTCAAGAAATATCCGCTCCTTCTTGCTCATTGCAGCATGGATACACAAGAACCAAAATATGGATACTATCTAAGTGTCCATTAATGGATGAATGGATAAAGAAAATGTTATATATTCACACATATATGTAGATACATATATATACACATGTGTGTGTATGTATATGTGTGTGTGTGTATATATATATACATATATATATATATATATAGAGAGAGAGAGAGAGAGAGGGAATGGAGTATCATTCAGTTCTAAAAAATGAGGGAAATCTTACCATATGTAACATCACGGATGTACCTGAACCACATTATGTTAAGTGATGTAAGCCAGTCACAGAAGGTAAACACTCTATGATTTCAGTTATATGAGGCATCTAAACACATGTGAAGCACACAGAAACAGAGAATAGAATGGTTGTTTTGGGGGCTGAAAGGAAGGGAAAATGAGCCGTTGCTATACAGCATGTATAAAGTTTCAGTTATGCAAGATGATTAAATCTAGATATCTGCTGTACAACATTATGCCTGTAGTTAACAATACTGTATTGTACCCACAAAAGTTTGTTAAGATGGTAGATTTCCTGGTATGTGCTCTTACAACAAGAAAATGTAAAAATTAAAAACAAATTTTAAAAAACTTCAAAATTGTCCTTCTTTTTCTACACTCTGCAAGAGTAATGTTAGCAGCATCTGGTTTCGGTGGGTATAGTAGGATTTCCAATAAAACAATTTGAACCTGCTCTCTTTTAAGAAGGACGTTCATTATAAATTCCTATTTCTTCCAGTGATCTGGTATTTTTTTTCTATGGAGATACATTTTGGTAAATTACATTGCCTAGTAAATCATCCATTTCACAGATGTTTTCAAAATTACTTGCAAAGATTTGCAAATGACTTCCTCTGTTTCAATGATTATTTCAGACTCATCATTGTGAATTGTATTTTTTTCTTAATTAGTTTTGCTGAGGATATTAATTTGATTTTTCACAGAAAAAAACTTTTGTTTATATTTGTTTGTATTATTTTTGTTTTCTAATTCATTAATTTCTGCTGTTGTCCCTATTATTTCCTTCCTTCGTTCTTTTTTAGTTTCTTCTGGTATTCATTTTGAACTTTTTGAGTTGGATATTTAATTCTTGTATTTCATCTTTTTCATTTATGTCGTTATGAGTATTTTAAGGTATGACTATTTTATCACTGCTTTAATCTTTAATTATCTCATTGAATTTAAAATGTAGTATTGCTTTTTAAAATTTGCAGTTGGAACTATTTAAAAATAATGATTTCCAACATATTAAATTTTGAACCATGAGCATTGTTTATATTATTTGTATATATCGAGCTGTTTTGGTGACCCAATTAATTTCATTAATGTCTCATATGCACTTGAAATGTGCATTCCCAATTACTAGAGTGCAAAGTTTAATTTACACTCCATTAGACTTTAATAATTAATGTTCATCTTCTATATCTTTAGTGATTTTATATCCACTTGACTTGAAATGAATTGATATAAACTGACAGTAGTAATAGTAATGAGATAGTGAATATAAACTGACGGTAGTAATAGTAATGAGATAGTGAATAACTCATTACTGTACATCTGTTATTCCTAACATCTCATGAAATTTCTGCGTTATGCAAGTATGCTATTTAATGCATAGATATTTTAGCTATTATGCCTATATTGTGAATTTGAAGAATTATGCTTTCTTTCTTTTTTGTATTTCATTTTTTTTGCCTGAATTCTCCTTATTTAATATCAAGATTGCAGTCACGACTTTTTTATTGTTTGTAGTCTCCAGACATACTTTTTCTTATCACTTTATATTAGACTTTTTGAATTACCTTTTAAAACTTATATCCCTGGGCCGGGCGCGGTGCCTCATGCCTGTAATCCCAGCACTCTGAGAGGCTGAGATGGGTGGATCACGAGGTCAGGAGATCGAGACCATCCTGACTAACACAGTGAAACCCCGTCTCTACTAAAAAATACAAAAAATTAGCCGGACATGGCGGCACATGCCTGTAGTCCCAGCTACTCGGGAGGCTGAGGCAGGAGAATTGCCTGAACCTGGGAGGCAGTGAGCTGAGATCCCGCCACTGCACTCCAGCCTGGGCGACAGAACAAGACTTCATCTCAAAACAAAACAAAAACAAAGAAAAAAAGTTATATCCCTTGATGTCAACATAAACATGGGTTTTGTCTTATAAGCCACTCTGACAATAATTTTTATTTACTAGATGGGTCTGCCCCATTTGGTTTTGTTGGTATGGCTGATATAACTGAATTTGACTCAGTTTGGTTAAATTATTTTTATTATGTTTAATGTGTATTATGTTTTGAAGGTGGTATTTTGCTCTCTGGTCTCCTCATTTGAATTTATTTTTTGTTTATTTTTGAACATAGGACACTTTAGATTTTCCTTAGTGGTTACCTTTAAACTAATACTCTAATATAATGCTATTATCCTTTTTTCTTATTTAGTCATATATTTGGTTTGTAAGCTTTAAATATTTTTTGCCACCACATATTATGTATATGTCAAATCATGAGCTTATTCTACTTTTAATTTCTCCTCAATTTTTAAAATTCTATTACATCTACTTGAGAGAATAAATACTACCTAATTTTCTCAACTTTTTTGGTATAGTTGGAGGAAAACTGGTATTAGTTCTTCTTTATATGTTTGATAGAATTCAGCGGTAAAGCCATGCAACCCTGGGCTTTTCCTTGCTGGGAGACTTTTTATGACTCATTCAATTGCAATATTCATTAATGTTCTGTTCATGTGTTCTATTTCTTCTTGATTTCATTTTGGTAGGTTATGTGTGTCCAGTATTTTACCCGTTTCCTCTAGGTTTTCCAGTTTGTTACCATACAGTTGTTTACAATAGTCTCTAATGTTCCTTTGTGGTTCTGTTATATCAGTTGCAATGTTTACTTTTTTTGTGTCTGATTTTATTTATTTAGGTCCCCTCTCTCTCTTCCTTGCTTAGTCTAGCTAGTAGTTTATTGATTTTTGTTTCTTTGTCTTTTCCTTGGTCAGTCTAGTTAGCAGCTTATTGATTTTGGCTATCTTTAAGCAAATCTCTTTGTTTTGTTCATCTTTTGTAATTTTTTTAGTTTCTATTTTGTTTAGTAATATTCTTATCTGTATTATTTATTTCCTTCTACTGATTTAAGGTTTGGTTAGTTTTTGTTTTTCTAGTGTTTTGAGGGCATCTTTAGGCTGTTTATTTGACATCTTTCTACTTTTTCAATGTGGGCATTTATTGCTATAACCTTCCCTCTTCACACTGCTTTTGCTGTATCTCAAAGATTTTGATATATTGTGTTTTCATCTTTATATGTTCTAAGAAATGCTTCTATTTCCTTAATGTCTTCATTGACCCAATAATCTTTCAGTAGCATGTTGTTTACTTCCAATGTATTTGTGCAGTTTTCAAAGTTTCTCTTGTTATTGATTTCTAATTTTATTCCTTTGTGGTCTGAGAAGATACATAGTATGATTTTGATTTTTAAAAATTTATTAAGAGTTATTGGGGTCGGGCGCGGTGGCTCAAGCCTGTAATCCCAGCACTTTGGGAGGCCGAAACGGGTGGATCACGAGGTCAGGACATCGAGACCATCCTGGCTAACACGGTGAAACCCCGTCTCTACTAAAAAATACAAAAAACTAGCCGGGCAAGGTGGCGGGCGCCTGTAGTCCCAGCTACTCCGGAGGTTGAGGCAGGAGAATGGCATGAACCCGGGAGGCAGAGGTTGCAGTGAGCTGAGATCCGGCCACTGTACTCCAGCCTGGGCCACAGAGCGAGACTCCGTCTCAAAAAAAAAAAAAAAAAAAAAGTTATTTTGTGGCCCAAACTATGGTCAATCATGGAGACTATTCCATGTGCTGTTGAGAAAAATGAGTAATCTGTAGCTCTTGGATGAAATGTTCTGTAAATGGATGTCAGATTCATTTGGTCTAAAATGTAAATCTAAGGTTTTTTAATTGATTTTATTTCTAGTTGATCTGTTCAGTGGTGAAAAGTAGGTGTTGAAGTCCTCAGTTATTATTGCATTGGAGCCTATCTCTCCCTTTAGATTTAAAACATTTGCTTTATATATGTTGGTGCCCCAGTAGTGGGCACATATACATTTATAATTGTTATAATTTCTTGTTGAATTGATCCCTTTATCATTATATAAGAATCTTTTTATATTTTTACAAGTTTTCTCTTAAAGTCTTTGATGTGATATAAGTATAGCTACTCCTGCTCTCTTTAGTTTCTGTTTGCATGGAATATTTTTTGCCACCCCTCATTTTCAGTCTATGTGGCTTTAAGGGTGAAGTGAGTTTCTTGTAGGCAGCCTATAAATGGGTTCTTTTTTGTCCATTAAGCCATTTTATATCTGTTAAGTGGAAAATACAATCTGTTTACATTCAAGCTTAATATTGATAGGTGAGGACTTATTCCTGTTATTTTGTTAATTGTTTCTGGTTACTTTGTATGGTCTTTGTTCCTTTCTTTCTCTCTTATTGTACATCACTGGTTTGGTGATTTTCTATAGTGATGCCATTTGAGTCCTTTCTCTTTATTATTTATGTGTCTGTTCTACCATTGAGTTTTATACTTTTTTTGTATTTTCGTGATTGTAGATACACTTTCACACCCAAATATAGGATTTCCTTAATCATTTCTTGTAGGGCTAGGCCAGTGGTGATGAACTCTCAGTTTTTGCTGGCCTGGAAAAGATTTTATTTTTCTGTTATTTTTGAAGAAGGGTTCACTGTCTATAGTATTCTTGGGTAGCAGGGTTTTTTTCTTTCAATGCTTTGAATATATCGTTCCATTCTCTCCTGGCCTGTAAGGTTTCTACTTAGAAATCTACTGTTAGTCTGATGAGTCCAATGGGGGTTTTGGATATGTGACTTGATGATTTGCTCTTGCTGTTTTCAGAATTGTTGCTTTATCTTTGACTTTTGATAGCTTGACTATAATGTGCTGTGTAGAACCTTTTTGGGTTGCATTTATTTGAGGATCGCTGAGCTTCCTGTATCTTGATGTCTATATTGCTTGCAAGACTTGGTAAGTTTTCAGATATTATTTTGTTAAATATGTTTTCTATGGCTTTCCCATCTCCCCTTTTTCTGGAACTCCCAAAATTCAAATATTTGACTAATTTATGGTGTTTTGTATGCGATGTAGGCTTTCTTCATTCTTCTTTATTTATTTATTTTTTCTGACTGGGTAATTTTTAAAGACTTGTCTTCAAGTTCAGAAATCATTTCTTCTTCTTGATCTGGTCTATTGTTGAAGCTTTTATTGTATTCGTAATTTTACTCACTAAATTTTTCAGTTCCAGAATTTCTGTTTGGTGCTTTTCTTTGATATCGAGCTTCTTGTTGAATTTCTCACTTGTATCATGAATTGTTTTCCTAATTTTTTGTATTGTTTATCTTTCCTCTTGTGTCTCACAGAGTTTCTTCAATATCATTGTTTGGGTTTTTTAGGCACTCTATAGATTTCTTTTTCACTAGGATCTGTTATTGGAGAATTATTGTTTCTTTGGATGTGTAATGTTTCCCTGCTTTTTCATATTTCTTGTGTTCTTACATAGATATCTGCACATCTTATGTAATAGTTGCTTCTTCTAATTTTATGGATTGGCTTTTGGATAAAAACTTTTTCCTATAGGTATATGTAGTACTGGTTGGGTAGTATGTTTTGGCTTTGATTTTGAGTGGTCACAGTAGTGTAATCTCTGTATGATTTCTTTGCCTATAATCTGTTATTTGTATCTGTGATTTCTCAGTGGCTTAGGCTACAGTTGTCAGTAGAGGCCATGGCAAGGCTTTGCTGGGGACAAGGAAATTAGGCAGACCAGTCTTTAAGCTCAAATGATGGTGGTGGCTGACCAGGCATGCCAATCCTCGAACTCCCAGGTGACATACACACGCACTGGTGGCGGCAGTTTTAGGTGGCCTGATGTTTGGACTTCCAGGTGGCTTACTCAGTGCCTGGCAATTGCAGCTGTGAGCAGGGCAGGCCCTTGGTCCCTTGGACAGGATGTGTGGCATCAGCAATGGCTGTAGTGGTGGTGGGGCAATCCTCATGTCATCAAGTGGCTTGAGCAGATGCCAGCAGTGGCAGCGGTAGTGTGAGAAGCCAGTCCCCAGTCATCCAGGTGGCATGAACAGGTGGGTGCTGGTGGCAGCAGCAGCAGTCAGACCATTTTATGGGCCCTCAGGAGGTGCCTGACAATGGCTGGCAGGATGATCTTCTCCCCAGGACTCTTGAGAGTGCAGGCAGGTGGCAGCAGCAGGTGTGGTGGACACATCCTCCAGCCCCCGGAAGGCATGTGTGGGCACCAGCAGTGGCAGGAATGGCAGGTCATTCCCTAGGGTCACAAAAAACATGCGTGAGCACCTGTAGTGGCAGCAGTGGACTGGGCAGGCCGGTCATCATGCCCGTCCATAGTGTACACTGGCATTGGTGGTGATTTCCAGGCCCAAGGACATTGTACACACGCACGGCTGCCAGCAGTGGCAGATCTCGTGGGCCCATCCTCAGGGCCCATGATAGTGTGTGGAGGCTCTGGCTGAGGTGTGCGGGACATGTCAATCCATAAGGCCCTGGGTGGCATGCTCAGGCACCAACAGCAGTGGTGGTGGGTGGGGTGGGCCTGTCCTCATGCCCTGGGATGGCACATAGTTAGACTTGTCCACAGGTCCCTAGAAATCACGTGCAAGTGCATGGAGGCTCTGCCACTGGAGGGGGTGGGGTTACTTTGTGCCAAGGGAAATCTTCCTGGTATGCTGTACTGCTTGTTCCCCAGGGTTTAGGGCATTGTGTGAACTAAAATGCTGGGGACCCAGCTGCACTGCTAGGTCTCGACAACATCATGGTACTGCAGCCCTCAGGGTAGACATGGGAGGATGCCAGCAGTGCTTCAGGGGTGTGAAAATGCACAGGCTGTTTGGCCCCAGGTCATGCAGTAGCATGGTGGGTGCTAGGCTCTCATACTGGCTCCATGCTGCAGTTGCTTGGGTCTTGAGGGGTATATGGGACCCAGTATGAACTTCCTTTCTGGAACACTACCATTACATGGACTACAGGAAGCTTCCCATATTAGTCTGAGTGTCTGTAAAGACTGAAGTGATCTTGTGTAGCTAGAATTGCAGTTCAAGGTGGGAGTATGGATAACTAGGGATCTCTTGCTTACCTTTTCCCCACAGTGGGGAGTTCTTCCTGCTCTTAGTCAATCTCAGATGGGTCAGCTGCTTTGCTCTCCTGTCCTTCAATGCCTCAGAGGTTCTGTCACTGACCTTCCGAATTACAGCATTTTCTCTTAGAAGGGCTATTTGATGTGTGGTTATCTACTTACTGTTTTGTTTCCTCTTTGTGGAGAAGGTGAGTTCCAGGCACCTCTCATCAACCATCTTAAAGCCTTCCTCTCAAGGAGTAATTTGGTTTTTCAAATGTTACTATTTAAGAAATACATTTCATAACACTATAGCTGTCATAGATAGTAATTCTTCTGAGGGATCTGGGCAAAATAAATTGAAAACCTTCTGTAAAGGATTCACCAGTCTAGATGTTATTAAGAACATTTGTGACTGACAGGAGGAGGTCAGAATATCAACACTAACAAGAGTGTTGGAAGAAATTGATTCCAATTCTCATGTATTAAGGTGTTCAAGACTTCAATAGAGGAAGCAACTGAAGATGTGGTGGATATAGGAAGATAACTACAATTAGAAGTGGAGCCTGAAGATGTGACTGAATTGCTGCAGTTTCATGATACAACTTAAATGGATAAGGAGTCCCTTTTCATGGATAAGTAAATAAATTGGTTTCTTAAAAGCAATCCACTCCTGGTGAAAATACCGTGAACATTGTTCAAATGACAAAAAGAAATTGAATATATGATACAGACTTAGTTGATTAAGCAGCATCAAGGCTTGACAGGATTGTATCCAATTTTGAAATAAGTTCTACTATGGGTAAAATGCTATGAAACTGCATCGCATGCTACAGAGAAATCTTTGGTGAAAGTAAGAGTTAATTGATGGGGCAGACTTCACTGTTATTTTATTTCTAGAAATTGCCACAGCCACCCCACCTTTAAGCAACCACCACCCTGATCAGTCAGCAGCCATCAACAATGAGGCAAGAAACTCCACCATCAAAAAGGTTACAAGTTGCTGAAGGCTCAGATAATGGTTAGCATTTTCAGCAATAAAATATTGCTTTATGGCATTATTCACTTTATTACGGTGGTCTGGAACTGAACTGGCAATATCTCCAAGGCATGCCTCTATGTATATTGCACACACATGCATATCTGTGTTTCTTCTTCTTTCCTACAATACCAAAATAATTCCATGAATAGGTAACATCTGGTAATTTGACTATGTGACAATTCATCAATAAATTTTCACTGACTTTTAAAAACACTGAACGAGATATGTGAATATGTGAAGACACAAAATAGATTGGCCACATTATTTCTGACAAAATTTTACTAGTTTACAGAAGATACATTTGTGGCTTATATTTACCTTGTTTGCTTTCCCTATACTATGAAATACTCTGAACAATCTTAATTAACATTCTTTCCTCAAAATTATTCTGAAATATCACATAAAAAACAGGTATTCATAATAAATGCATTAGGTCCAAAATTGTACTTCTCAAAATTATTATGCGTAAGATGTAGAAACGTTAAAGAAATAGTAAGCTGGTAGGGAAGCTGAATTGTGAAGCCAAAATCCTTGGTTCTAGGAGATATTTCAAAACTATTAAGTGTCAATGCATTTAGAATTTTGGTAGTGATGGACAACACATGGTTATGTCTCTCATTTACTTGCATGTCTTATTGTAATCTGTGTAATGGATACGGGCACCATGGCACATATCTAAAATTGACTCAATTCTAACTTTAAATATATGTGTTAAATAAATTGCAAAAAAAATCTCAACTCCCATATGCTCATTTATTCTTGTTTTGAAATAACAATGAAATCAAGCTGCATAAAGAATAGAAGAAATATAGTTACGTTTGAATTTTAAAAACACATTTTTAGCACATGGTTCTCATGAATGTATTATTGTTAAAAGTTTTTATGGAAACTAAATGTAAATTATGCAGGTAGTTTAAATTTTAATACTAATTCCTAGAACTTTTCTCATTTAAAGTAACTGAAGCACTTTTGTAAAATTATTCATATTATAAAAACTGGTATCAAGGAGGGAAAACTTTTGCCTGTCCTTTTTTCCACTCTAGTAAGTTGTTCTTAATTTAACATCTTAAGTTTATGAAACTAAAAACAGTTTAGACAATCATTATCCATAAGCTATGTATGTGTGTCCTTAGGTTTTAACTATGGCTACCCTGAAATTAGAACTAAAGATGGAAAGCACATGGCTATGAGCTCATCATGCCATAATGAGATGGGCTTCAGAGATTGCAAAGTGTTTCACTTCCACAATATGCAAATTGTGTACAATGCCAGATGCAGAAACGCTGATCCAGTTGCCAAGTTCTGTGGAGGGCATGGTGATTCATTCACAAATTGTCACAAATTTAGATACTTAGGAACTAGCAGCCTGTTTAAGGCTGCCTACATGCATGGTTACTGTGGACTATTGTATGACATTCTGGCACCTGGAAGGAGATCTCAACCTTAAATTTTGTCAAAGTCTACCATGATGTCAGACTTGTTTAACCCCAGGATATAACTCAATATTATTATATTCCTGTGGCTATTGAATCTGTCTGCTCATGATAGAGAGAATCCATTCAATTCAAAGAGAAGATCAACCTCAATATAAATTAGCACCTCTTTCCACATTAAGATTTACAGATTCCTCATTTGAATTTTTTGACAACACAAGTCAATTTTTAAAATCCTATATTTATGAAATATCCAACCTTCAATTCTATATGATGTATAATTATATATTACATATAATTTTCAGTATATTGGAATAAGATGTTCATTGTTTCAGCAAATGTTATTTGATGATTTATGAGGAGACAGAAACTGAACTGGATGTTAAGGAAAATAAACTGGAATGTGCCTCCAAAATGACTCAGTTTAATGGAGATGTAAATAGTTCATACGTTCTTTGTTAGCTATGTGGGACTAAAACTATTTCATTTTTTAAGTATTTGATATTTGGGGGGAATGTTTGAGAAGGGGAACAAAAATTTTATCCTGAAACTAATAAATCCTGGCTCGTTGTTGAGATATCATTCATTCTTCTGAATAAGAGGACAGGGAGACTTTTACAAAAGAATAAGTTGGTTTGATCACTCAATCAATTTTCTGCAGGTTTATCCCTGAGGTCTAATGTTTTGGCTTAATGACCTTTTTCCCCCCAAGATATCAATCTTTTGAAAGAATAAAATACTAAGAGTGTAAACGTTAGCAGATCTTTGAAAAATGGACTTACTTTGGGAAGAAAACTATCTGTTTTTCTTTTATATAAAATAATATAGACACATGCAGTGTGGATATGGGATATCAATGGAGCATATGGAATCAAAAGTCTAGATAGTTTACAGCAGGGTCAATAAACTATGGTTTGTGGGACAAATCAAACCCACTACCTTTTTTTTTTTTTTTTTTTTTTTTTGGAGATGGAGTCTAGCTTTGTCACCCAGGCTGGAGTGCAGTGGCGCGATCTCGGCTCACTGCAAGCTCCGCCTCCCGGGTTTACGCCATTCTCCTGCCTCAGCCTCCCGAGTAGCTGGGACTACAGGCGCCCGCCATCTCGCCTGGCTAGTTTTTTGTATTTTTTAGTAGAGACGGGGTTTCACCGTGTAGCTCAGGATGGTCTCGATCTCCTGACCTCGTGATCCACCCGTCTCGGCCTCCCAAAGTGCTGGGATTACAGGCTTGAGCCACCGCGCCCGGCCACCTTTTTTTGTAAATAAAGTTTTATTGGAACACAGCCATGCTCACTTGTTTACATATTGTACAGCAGCAGAATTAAGTAGTTGTGGAAGAGATTATATGGCCTGCAGAGCTTAAAGTATTTACTAACTGGCCCTTTACAGAAAAACTTTATGGACCCCGGTTCATAGTTTTGTATTACATTCTTATAAAAATTAGTGTTTCTTTCACTAATATTTACAAAGTATTGACCAAATATAAAGTGCTACATTATAATGCTTATGCAGGTTAATTTATGTCAGTTTTCATATAAAATGCAAAATATTAAGTAGAATAAAAACAATCCTTTTGCAAAGAAGCCAACCTTTAGAAGCGGAGAAGGTAAATGCAAATACTAATGACTGATATTCTCTACCAAATGTACTAAATTTAGTACTATATTTTCCATGTGTATGAGGATCTAGTGGGGAAAACAGACTCACATCAAATAGTTCATTACAAAGTAATTACTACAGGGAGCTAGTTATAAAAACATCAGATGGATTACAATTGAGGATGATGAGCCAACTCAGAAATTAGCAACTATATGGTGTCAGTACAGTCTGTAGGGCTGAAAGAATAAAGAGGTACCAGAGGTAAGGAGCTAGGACTTCCCAGTAGAACCTGGATTCACAGCAGGTGCTGTCTTCTGGTACCTAGGACTGGAAAGGGTGGTGCATTAGTTCCTTTGGGCTGTTGTAAAAAATTATCATATATTGAGGGCCTTAAAACAACAGAAATTCGTTCTGTTACGGTTCAGGAACCGTGAGTCTGAAATAAAGGTGTCAGAAACTCTCTCTGAAGACTCGAAGGAAGAAATATCCTTACATTTTCCTAGCTTCTGGTGGTTGTTGACAACCTTTGGCATTCATTAGCTTATTCCTGCATTATTACAATTTCTGCCTCCATCCTCACATGGCCATCCTCTTCCATGTCTCTGTTTCTAAATTTCTTTCTTCTTATAAGGACTCCAGTAATTGGATTTAGGATCTACCCTAGTCCATCCAGCATGATCTCATCTTAATATGATCATGTCTGCAAAGACCCTATTTCCAAATATGGTCACATCCTCAGGTTCTGGATAGACATGAGTTTTGTGTGTGTGTGTTGGGGGCAGGCACTAATCAACCAAGTACAGGTGAACTGCAGGCAAGAGGTATATCCACTCAGTAAATTGTTGGAGATGCCACCTGAAGTATTCTCCCACTCAGTGCCTTCCATTTGCCAATTCTAATGAAAATTCATTAGCAAGGTAGACTGGGCAAGGTGGTTTACAGAGGAGAGCTCTTTGAGATACACATCAGATCGGGGCCGGCTAGGTATACATCTAAGAAAAAAGCAAAGCCAAAGCAACAAATCAACAAAAAGAAGGAATCTGGTTACTATGCCTCAAAAATTCTTCAAAACCTCCTTCTCTTTTAGATAGACACCAAAAAAATCAGTGAAATTATATGATATTTAGTGTTTGCATATCATTAATCCAGGGAAATGGGCAGAGTGTATTAAGATAAAAATCAAGATATTTCAACAACACCAACACTGACATTTCAGGCCAGGTAATTCATTGTCATTGGCAACTGTGCATTATAGGATATTTATCAGTATTTCTGGCCTCTACCCACTAGATGCTAGTGGTACCCTTCACGCATACCAATTGTGATAACAAAAAAATGCCTCTAAACATTGATGAAGGTCCACTTGGGGGCAAAATTGACACTGTTTGAGGATCACTGGTTTAGATAAAACAAAATTGAGTTTGCATTAGTAATTGTTGAAGGGGGATGATAGGCACATGGTGGTTTGTTGTACTATTCTTTCTACCCCAGTATATTTTAATATTTTTCATAACAAAAATTGAACATAAAATGAACTACTTCAGAGCCTGTTCTACTTCTGCTAGATTTAGTATTTGAATTAAGGCTGTTGATAAAGGTCACATAAGTCAATACTTAAGCCAATTAGTAATGATGCTAATACATTATGAAGGTCAACTTCTGAAACAATTTCATGCAGAGAGAAATTGAGCGATTTTACATGCTCTGTATCTTCATCATCAATATTCATGTAATAAGTATATAAACATACACAGCACCACACTATTTATTTTTAAAATGTATGTATGCATACATAACCCAAGTCTACAGAATTTTCAGTGAAATACAGATCATTCCTTTGCATGTAAATAAAGGTAGTTGGCTTGATTTTGCATTTGCCAATGCAAAAAAAGACAATTACATCATATCACACAACATAAGATAGATGCATCCTAATGTGGCAAGCTAGGTCTCACTAACACAGGCCTCCATAAAAACTGTTTCAGCACTGATTGAGTGATTAAGTTTAATATTAAAAGCCAGTGCCCTTAGACAAAGGCTGGGATGCAACAAAAGCCCACCAAGAGTTTTGTCTAGGCTGTTCCTGGGCCTTAAAGTGTGATAAAATAATGAAGGAATTTTTAACAAGATCCATTTAGGATTAGACAAGTTTTACTGTGGGTCTGAAGAAACTCCCCAGATCTCCACAAACAAGTTTATTGGGGGTCTGAAGGAACTCCCCAGACCTCTGTGATTTAGCAGGAGACAAGATAAGGGTAATCACCCCAGCACCTGGACTCATTTAGATTAAGTCAGTTTACTGAGGCTCCAGAGGAAGGTTCAGGACTCAGATCTTAGTTATAGATTTTAAAAAGTTAATCACTTATGTCTTTAGATGAATGCACACTTCCACGTAGATATATAGCTTAGAAGGTATATAAGCTCTGGAAAACTTTGTAATTTTGAGTTGGTCTGGCGATAGTTTCCAGGCCTTCTCCCTGTAACTGGTTGCAGAAATAAAAACTCTCTTCCTCCCCAGTTCATCTACATCTTGTTACTGTGCCATGAGAAATAGCAGCTCGGCCCTCAGTTTGGTCCAGGAACAAAATTTGGCAAGCCAGTCAGGAGGGACCAGGACGGTGCGGCGTTCAGTGGCCAGTGGCTTGCAATGAGACAATCTTCAGGAGGATACCAGCAGCTGCAGGTGAGATTTTCCTGGGGATTCTCCCAAGGGCTGTCCCATGGGCAAAACTGCACATCCCTTTCACTAGTGGGGAAGAACAGAGATCAGGAGCAGACACGCTGGAAGAGTGAGTTAATCGGTTTGTATGCCAGGAGCCTGTTGTTT
>NW_012114489.1:4907564-4983809 GCF_000951035.1 Colobus angolensis palliatus | reverse complement strand
CACTATTCACAATAGCAAAGACTTGGAATCAACCCAAATGTCCATCTGTGACAGACTGGATTAAGAAAATGTGGCACATATACACCATGGAATATCTGGGTTTTTTAAGCCATTTGTCTGGTACCACCAAGGGAAACAATAGGGCTCGCTCACACACCCGCTTTGCATTTTCATTAAGATCAGGTTTTGAGTTGGTTTTGAGTCTGTTTTGCCTGAGTGCACACCCTCTTGTGTTGTACAAAAATTGTCTCCACTTATTTGTGTATCTGTCTTATTCCTTTGATACCATGTAAACTTGAAAATGGGAGTTATTGGGTCCATTCCTGCTGAGAGGCCCCTTGGAAGGAAAAATATATTTTTTAGGAGCTCAGTTGTTAACAGTCAGCTTAATTAAAAGCTAACATCCAAGGTTTGCATATATATTTGTGCATGTTTGTATTTAAAAGCCCTTCATGTTTTTGCTTTTGTTTGTCTCTCTCCTAGGACCTTGTCTTTTTGAGCAAATGTTTTTTCTTCTCAATTGACCGAATTCTGTTTTCTTCATTAATAGCTATTGCAACAGAAACTACTCTGGGGTTTTCAGGAAAAAGTGTAATTTAGACACTTACAAGTGTCTTTGTTTGGAAAAAAACAATAAGGGCACTGTAAAAGCATCTCATGGTCTAGCCTCATAATAATTGTCCCCTTTGCAAACCCAGGATTCAGTTTGGGCTCTGCCCAGAGCTCAAAGATTCAGTTAAATGATAGGTAGTCAATATCTAAATAAAGTTAGTTTCCTTATACAATCCTACGTTAAATTTCTATAATTTTATGTTCAGTATGGCATCCATCTTTAATCTCCCTCTAGCACCACCCAGGCTTTTTCTCTGTGTACCTTGAGATGTAAACCTTGCCATTTGATTTTTCACCTAAGAGTTGTTTCCTTTAATATGCAGATTTAGGGCTATTTGGCTGACAACTGCCAGAGTAATAAACCAGGTTATCAAGAGTTTGCAGGTCTAAGATAGGACAAAGGAGGTCTTATGAATCTATAAAATGTTCTTCTATTGGCATGCCTAATACATCTATGTATTTATGTCTTGTGCACACCATGTTTCACTACTGAAAATATATAAAAGAGTTCTAATTGGCTCAAAGAAAAACAGAAGCACTTAAATACTTTAACAGAAAAAAGGCAAGACTAGTCAAATGTTTTTCAAGTTTTTGTGACTTAAGTAAAATCTTTAATAAATAAGCTAGCTTTACAAATTATTTGTACAGTAATATTAGAAATGTCTTAACAGTTGCCAGCATACATTTGTGTGCATTTATTGATCAAGCAATTTCATACTTATCACTGCCAAATACTACAAGGTGTCAAAATTTGGCATAGAGGCTGCAAAATTATAACTCAGCCCAAAACAGAATGATCTTTGCTTGTGTAATTTTTAATAAATAAAGCATTGATATTGGTTTAATGAAGACAGCTATATCTTGAATTATTTAGTAAAATACCCTAACTTCTCATCTTGTGGCCTTAGGCAGTCTAGTCCACAGACATGAAGGAAGTTTGTTCTGGGAAAGGATTGTTATCATCTTAGTTTCAAAACTAAACTATAAACTAATTTAATGAGCAAGAATAGCTTGGAAGTTAGAAGCAAGATGGAGTTAGTTAGATCAGATCATTTTCACTGTCTCAGTCATAATTTTGCAATAGCAGTTTCATGACTTTAAATGATGACTATCACAGTTTTCATAAATAACCAGGTAAATTATTAAAATAAATAATTAAATAAATGTAATGGGATAAATATTCACAAACAAACCTGTCATAATTTAGAATCTAAAGTTATATTAAATTAAACACAGATATTTCATTATTTGGGCATTTTCCAATAAAAATATATTGTAGGAAAACATTCTTTCTAAAAATTGTGCCCTTTTTAAAGGGTAACTAATTTTTGTCTAATTCAAAGCTTATTTAAAGGTTATATATACAACAACATAAAAGAAACCAGGAAATAACAGAGATATAAAGAAAGTTATAAAAATAAAGAGTTTTAAGGAGTATTGATAAAATATAAATATCTTAAAAAATGTAAATATTTGGTCTAAATGAAGCAGGTCAAATATTAGGTTTGCTAAATGCTTTAGGTCATAAACTGCTTCTTTGACTTAAAAATTGTTCAGGTTATTTTGGAGTGTTAAATTCTAGATAAGGCCTGGGGACATATGAAATTAGCCATGTCCCTAGCTATTCAAAAAGATATTAAAGAAAAGAGATTTTATATAATAAAGGATCTTGTATGGTGAAGTCTTGTCCTAAAGTAAAATAACTGGTTGTCTAAAAAGGGGGATGTTTAGGACAAGTCAGAAAGTCAAGGCATGTTGTAGCTTGTCTGTGTAAGATGTAAAATAATTTATAAAAGAAAATTTATGCAAGAAATGTACAGATTAGGCCTCCTAAATGCTTTATAAAATGCCATTATGACTCTTAGCTGTATAATTTGTCTGCTTTACAGCTAGGTAATGCCTGGTACACATGGAGTCAGATGCTGGAATAAGTCAGACCTTACCAGCACTTCTGTCTAGGTCCTAGGCTCCACACCTAGTACGTACTTAAAATCCCAAACTTACCAAGGTTTTCACCAAAAGTAAAGGTTGCTAAGAGTTAACAGTGTAACATGTATTTAAGACTATTGAAGAAACAGTTTATGTGCAAGGTGTGTAAGGAAAGTAAAATATACTTATGGTAAAAAGATTATAAGGTGGCACAAGAATGTGGATTTTTGCCTAGATTAAAAGGTTAAAGGATTGTTTTAAGTAAGATAAAATAAAGATGAATGTTTAAGCAACTTGTGGAAGGTTGATTGTAAAGGAAATTCTGTGTGTAAACATATTGGCTAGAGTTAAAGGAGTATCATCCAGTTTTTCTATAAATTGAGCATTAAAATAAAAGCACAACGGGTTTCTCTTAGAGCACTAACCTGCTCTTGAACAAAAATTGGTCTTTAACAAAATTGCTCTTTAACAAAAAAAAAGGTCTATAAAAAATCTTACCTTATGGTCAAACATTAAAATTGGGTAAATATGTCTATAAGGTTTTATTAAGAATTGGGTTTAACATTAATAGTACACTAATGTAAAGGTGAAATTTGGCTTATTTGATACCAAAAATCATACAGGAAGCATTACCAAATATACAATGGGGTTTGGCTCTCTTTGGGCTATATTTGTATAAATATGTTACTGCTATGTGTTCCAAAATCATGTGAAATTCCTATAATTCTGATATATCTTAGTGTACATTATCAGTAATATTATAATTGTTATGTTAAATTATTTTGTGCCACAGAGGTAACATATTTCTTTGTCAATTGTGTCTTTAACTATGGCTACTCTAAAACTTTTTGTCATCTATAAACAATTGCTGTCTTGTTTTGGTCCTCTTTAGAAGGTGGTTTTATAATTAGCTATAAACCTGTAACAAGTGCTCTTGAATGCAGGTTTCTGACAATTTTGGAGACTGACATCAGAATAGAGGAAAAACGACAGAGTAGAGGAAAAATTGACAAAGAAATATGTTACCTCTGTGGCACAAAATAATTTAACATAACAATTATAATATTACTGATAGTGTACACTAAGATATATCAGAATTATAGGAATTTCACATGATTTTGGAACTCTATAAGAGCTAAAATTTTAATTAATATCAAGCAGGACAGGAATTAACTGCATGAACTGAACTAATAGGAGGCTGAAGTGAGTTTTTTGACTTTTTGCTTAAAATGTTGCTAATCCTGTGTTTTGCTTTTCAGAGTCAAGGAATCTTTTCTTTTCTATTATTGACAGCTTTTAACAATTAAGGAAAGTATACTCCTATGAATAAAATTGGGAGCATATTTGTTTCTCTCTATCTGATTTCTCCAGAATTTGGAAACTATTTGTGAGTATTCTTACCTTATGGCAATATCCTTATTTGCATAAGTGCAATAAGAATCTGTTCTCTTTTGTAACAGGACACAATTGGAAAAATTGGTTATTTTACCAAGGCTGACTGGAATGATATGTTCTCCTTTAAGGAATCAAACTTTTCTATGGAGCTTATAATGCCCTTAGAAGACTGGCCTCATATTTTGTGTATACAGTCCCTGTACAGGGTTTCTGATCTGTGGTAAGTAAAGAAAGTCACTTTCTGACAGGCAAGGACCCCCAAGTTATCCTGGAACCTCAAGAGAAGAATTCACCTAACTCATAGGTATTTGATGGTACAAACCCATGGCTGGGCTCAGCTTTAAAAGGGTCTTATTTCAGAATCCTTCTATGGAACAAAGTTCCATCAAAACCTATTTAAAAGACCTATGTACAAAATAATTATTCTTACTGCACTGTATACAAATAATTAGGCCAAGTATAATAAAGCAAACCAGTCATACCATAATTTGTCTTTTAATAAAAATGGGAAACTGGAGAGAGAAAAATTATGTTTCCAAAACTATAGTATACCTGTTATTAAATTCTAGTCTTGCCTGATATTTTTAAATTTTTTTTATTTCCTGCAATTTGGATTAAATTCTAATTTTTCTGGCTACATGTCTTCAAAATAATGTTTTCAATTTTTTCCTTTTTCTTTTCCTTTTTCCCCATTTTTTTCTATTGGAAATCACTAAAACCTAAGCTGTGCTTTCTTAAAGCCCTGTGAACTGAAGACCAGACAACTTAAACTTCAGAAGAAAACAGCAGCAACCTATTTATATGTGTTGCTGTTGCATACTATTATGTTTCAGCTGGTGCTGCCTCTAAGCCCCTGAAACAAAGAGTGCTACTGGGAACAAATTGACCTCTTCCACTCCAGCACTGCATTCAGTGCCACCTAACAGCAACCCCCTCTCAGCAGGAAGTAGCCAGAAAGATTATGATGCCCCATCTCTCTACAATTCTCATAATAAATCAATATACAAGCATGATAGAAATCATGAGCAAATTGACAGAGGGGATTGCGCCAGGCCAGATCTCACTAACACAGGCCTCCATAACAGTACTGACTGAGTGGATAAGTTAAATATTAAAAGCCAGTGCCCTTAGACAAAGGCTGGGGTGTAACAACAGCCCACCAAGAGTTTTGCCTAGGCCTTTCCTGGGCCTTAAAGCATGACAAAGTAATGAAGAAATTTTTAACAGGACCCATTTAGGATTAAACAAGTTTTACTGTGGGTTTGAAGAAACTCCCCAGGCCTTCACAAACAAGTTTATTGGGGGTCTGAAGGAACTCCCCAAACCTCCGTGATTTAGCAGGAGACAAGATAAGTGTAATCACCCCAGCACCTGGACTCATTTAGATTAAGTCAGTTTACTGAGGCTCCAGAGGAAGGTTCAGGACTCAGACCTTACTTATAGATTAAAATAAGTTAATCACTTATGTCTTTAGATGAATGCACACTTCCACGTAGATATGTAACTTAGAAGGTATATAAGCTCTGGAAAACTTTGTAATTTTGAGTTGGTCTGGTGATAATTTCCAGACCTTCTTCCTATAACTGGTTGCAGGGTGCTCCTCCCCAGTTCATCTGCATCTTGTTATTGGGCCATGAAAAATAACAGCCCAACCCTCAGTTTGGTCCAAGAACACTAAGATGAAGCAGAAGTGAGTTTGAGGGTAAGAATGTGAATTTCAGTAGTGACATTATCTAGATTTCTATTTTGAACAAATGATCTCTGTAAACCTTATTCTCCTGAAGATAAAAGAATTCTATATAATGCTACTAATATGATATTTCTAAAATATACACCAAAATTTTTCATTTTCACCTTACCTTTGTGAATTTCAAATATCTGAGACAGGTCTCGCTTAATTTAGAAAGTTTATTTTGCCGAGGTTGAGGATTCACACACAGCCTCAGGAGGTCCTGATGACATGTGCCCAAGGTGGTCAGAGCACAGTTTGGTTTTATACATTTTAGGGAGACATGAGATATTAGTCAACATGTGTAAGGTGAACATTTATTTGGTTCAGAAAAGGGGAGACAACTCTAAGCAAATGTGGGACAACAATTTGAAGCAGGGAGGGGGCTTCCAGGTAACAGGTAGATAAGAGACAAATGGTTGCATTCTTTTGAGTTTCTGATTAGCCTCTCCAAAGGAGGCAATCAGATATGCATTTATCTCAGTGAGCAGAGGGGTGACTTTGAACAGAATGGGAGGCAGGTTGGCCTTAAGCAGTTCCCAGCTTGACTTTTCCCTTTAGCTTAGTGATTTTGGGGTCCCAAGATTTATTTTCCTTTCACACACATTTAAGGATGAAATGCAAAATTCTTAGAATGGTATCTATAGTCCTTAAAATCTAGCCTTTGCTTATCTCTCTACTTATGTGTTCCTACTTATATCTCTCTACTTATGTATATTTCTCACACCTCTATGTTCCATTCATGATAAACCACCTATGGTTCTTTGTATGTGCAAGAGTTCCTAATTTCTCTATGTTTATATACATTCCCTAGATCAGCACACTCCCAATCTGGCCCATTTCACTTTTTTCTATTACTAGCCTGACTCCATAGTCATTTGAATTGTAATCCTCTGTTCACGCATGAAAGCTTTGCCCCTTTGTATGACACAAGGCATGCACCCAAATATCAAGCTGGTGGATGAAATTTGTAACATACCTTATTTAAAGAGTATTGCTAGTACCTACATTTGAATATATAATTATGCAATGTATTATTTTTCTGTGGTAATTTTTGTAGAGTAATAAAGGTCCAAAATTTCTAGCTTCTCAATCTTGTAGTGTCTCTCAACTCTTTTGTTCTACATTTACTGCTCTTCAATAAATTATTTCCAACAGTAACTTCTCTTTCTACTGACTATCTTGACAGTTTGCTTTTGTTAACCAAGAACTTTCCCAGGTGACTACGAAATGAGATCCAGGCCACACCACTTTGTGCCACTCTACTTTCCTATAAGAAAGAATAAACACCATGACTAAAGCCAAGGGACTATGCACAAGACAGCTTTCAGCTTATTTTTATCTTCAGGTGAGTCTGAAATTTGCCTTCACCTAGTTTGGAGGTATGCGCAGAGAGTTCCCATTGAAAACATACAATATAGTAAAACAAGCCAACAGATCTTCCATTTCCTTCAGCCTGAGATCAAATGATTAAGCTTTAGAAATGTAGGAGATACTGTTTAGAAGCTTGAAGTAGATTTTGGCTTGAAACCAAGAGGTTGGAATATTATTTGTAACTAATAGTTAAGCAATATGAAAATTTCTTTGAAGTCCTTTCCTCATCTGTTGGAAACATTGTTGAGTAGTCAGGGATGTTTGAGTCAGTTGAGTTTTAGGGAAGATCTGCTATTAGTAGAATTAAGCCAGAAAATTACATTCCAGATTTGAGACATTCATTATTCTAAATTTCCTGCCTGGTGAAAATCAGCACTTTTCTAGGATGGAAAATAAGGACAATCCAGAATTATTTATACTTCTTTTGTCAATTTGCATTGTTGAAATTTTTATAAATTATATTATTATTATGATATACTATAAAGCAGAGAACACATAAAATTGTATAATGAGACTATACAGGTATTGTATAAACACAGAACTCATTAATTCCCATTGTATGCATTCCTCTATAACAGGACAAGGAAAAATCTCTGAAAATGTATGTACATGCATATCTTTCACTAAATATAATTATGCCTTTGTGCATTCCTTTGTAATATTACCTAAAATTTCAACTTTCCATTAAGGTGCAGTCTATATATATATTTAATATATTTTTGTAGTTAGGAGAAATAACATGAATAAACTTACCCATAATCATAAGCCCAAATTATCTCTTATGCACTTTGATTTAATAAATATTCTAAGTGACAAAGATGAAAGGAGATGATTGTGTTAGAAAAGCATCTTCTCTTGGTTTCCTCTCCCACT
The DNA here is from genome assembly GCF_000951035.1 of Colobus angolensis palliatus. Classification (NCBI taxonomy): domain Eukaryota; kingdom Metazoa; phylum Chordata; class Mammalia; order Primates; family Cercopithecidae; genus Colobus; species Colobus angolensis. Next base: position 4,975,897 of record NW_012114489.1, on the reverse strand, counting down.
TAGACTCTCGTATCTGATCTTAACAATCCTTTTAATACGAAAACTACAGAAAACTCTCTTGTAAATTGTCTTTTACAATATAATTCCTAACACATATGTCATTATTTAATTTTACTCTTTAGTAGCAATGTGCTTCACTACCAGACAAAGGAGATTTACTTGTAAATTAGAAATCAAAGCATTAGGTTGAAATGAAAGCCCCCTTCGTAAAGGAATTGTTAAACAGCAGATCATTTACTGTCAAACTCTAAATACTACACAGGATGCTCAAGGGTGCCTAAAAACAAATTGTTCCCATTTCAGGTTTCACAATTAAAAGGTAAAGAGGACTTCCAAACATCTGTCACTCCAGGAATATGAACGTGTTGAAAGTTACAACCCTGGAAGTGATCAGTTGCTGCATGTTAACAAAGCATGCCCCCAACTGCATACCTGGGATGAAAATGATGGCTGGCGTGGTGAGTCACTCAACCCCCGAGGACATTTTTGCAAATAGAGGCAAAATGTCAAGACCTTTCTCAAAAATTAAATCAGCAAGCCTCCTAGTTATCCTCCTGGCTTAAGCAGAGGGAGTAAATTCCTATTCCCTGAAGCACCTTGTAAGAGCAAAGCTGCCTGAGCACAGTTCAGAGATGCCTTTAGCATGAATGGAGGCTGGGAAAAAATAGCCTTTTCAGAATGTAAAGCAGGAAAAGTTTTCTCTTCACCAAAACCCTTACGAAATACTTTTATTTAAAAACATAATTACTCTGTAGGACCAATGCAACGGAGATATATCAGTAATCCCTAAGCAAGGTCAAAATTTTAAGCAACAATTTCATTTACTTATAATGTCCTTTTTATATAGAAACATGAATATATGTTTCCATGGGTACCTATTTCAGATACTGCAGTCTATTTTCAGCTTTATCTGTTTTAAACTTGGCTTTGCCAAAAGATTTTAAATACAACCATGCCATACTTTCAGCCATGCTGTCCGGTAGAATCTTCTGCAATAATGAAGATGGTCTATATCTACATTGTCCAAAATGGTAGCCTCTATGTTTTGTGTACACAATATTGTGCGTCATGTAAGAAGGGACTATGTATGCCCATGTATGCCCATGTATAATCAGTGAGCACTTGAAATGTGGCTAGCAAGGCTGAATAACTAAATTTGTAATTTTAAAATTGTAATTAATTTAATTTAAAATAGCCATATGTGGCTACTCTATTGGTATTGAATGGCAAAGCTATTTAGAACAACTCTCTCAAGCTTTAATATGTACCATGGGATCTCGCTGAAAAGAAAATTAAGATGTCATGTGTCTAAGGTGGATTCTGAAAGTTTGCATTTCTAGCTAGCTCCCAGGTGATGGGTGATGCTGATCCTCGTGCTCAACAAACTACACTTCAAGTAGTAAGGCTCTTAAAAAGTCATTCTCAAATTTTGCTCCACATTAAAATAACCTGGATAGCATTAAAACCCAAATGCCCACTCTGAACTCAGTATCAAACAAATCAAGTGTTCTTCGTGAATCATAGTCATCAGTATTTTTTTTATATCTCTTTATGTGATTCCAATGTCCAGCTAAGTTTGAAAACTAGTGCTTTTAAGTGCTTATTTTCACAGTGCATAAAAATCACCTGGGGATCTTGTTTAACTACAGATTGGAATTCACTTGTTGTGAAGCGGATCCTGAGGTTGTTGCATTTCTTGTAAGTTTCCAGGTAATTCCAAGGTTACTAGTCTGTTCTATACATTGCTACTCAAAGGATGTGTCATGGAACAAAGTAACTGGCATCAACTGAGACTGTTTTAGAAATTTACAACTTAGGGCTCCACCCTAGACTAATTGAATCAGAATCTGTACTTGAACAGCATTCACAAGCAATTTGCACGTACATTATAATTAAAGGAGTACTGTCCTCAAAATCTTAACCATTTTTTGTTTATATTGAGTTTATGAAGAGTATTGGCAGGTTAGAATTTGAGCTCAGTGATCCCAGGTCCAGCAGTATCTCTATCACCAAGAACTTAGAAATGCAAATTCCACCTCATATGTCAGAATAATATTCTGGGGATAGGGCCCAGCAATCTGTTTTACTGAACCCTTTTGGTGATGCTCACGCACACTAAATTTTGAAAAATATTGTTCTGGCTTTTGTTGAGTTCAGAACCCTGAAAAAAAAGTGCTTTGATTATTAATATTTAATTTTTATCATTCTTGAAATGTATTTGAGACCCATACCAGATGTTTTATGTACACGATATTGTGCATGATGAAGAAGGGATTATGTATGCCAAAGAACAGTGCCTTCAGATAAATGCTTAATTAATATTTGTGGATTAAATGGCCATTTATAAATAAAATATATAATATGTAAAACATTTAGAACCTTCCAGGATGATCTTTTAAAATGCAAATCTGGTCATTGTACTCCCTCAGTAAAATCACTTAATTGCTTACCACTTCTGTAAGGATAAACTTTAAAATCTTAAATTGATCTGCAGGATCCAGCCACATCCTATGCTGCTGTTCCCTATGATCATTCTCCAAGATCCCTCATGGACCATTCAGCTTTCTGTAATACAATTATTCTAGCCTTTCATCACTTCATTCTTTGAACTATACTCCTTCCCACCTCAGGACCTTTGCCTATGTTGTTCTTTCTACAGAGATTATTCTTTGCATATCTGCTCCATTACCTAGTTAACTTATTCTCATTCTTCAGATAACATGTCTCATATCCCTTCAAAGAGAATTCTCACCTCAAAGAGTGAAGTCCACTTCCTATATTTTCTTATGGTTATTTGCATTTTTCTTTAGTTCACACTTGTTATTATTTATCCATCTATTTAATTGTTTAATTTGTATATCTGATTCAATACTGTGATTCCTTTAAAGTCAGAGGTTATATATGAATTGTTTCCTCTATGTCTAGTACATAGGAGCTGTGTAATATCTGTTGAATGGATGAATAACATAATTCACTAAAATTAGAAAAATGTATCAACTGTAATGCTTCATCCTTTTTAGGCTCCATTGCTCCCCATCTCCACCTATGTTACTAATTCGAAAAGTGAGTGACCAAACTTTGTCCAGAAATATTCAACTAGGAATACCTAAAGAGTTCTCCTAATATTTTTATATAAATTAGAAGTTCCTAGCTTATTGTATTTCAAAAGAGAGATAATAGACTAACTGGAATGATTTTCTTTGTGGTATTTTAAAATTAAAATTAATTTTAAAAATATTTCTACATTTTATTTTTTCCAGACACATTGGTCTGGAAAAAAAAAACTTACTGCCTGAACTACCCTTTTGGTAGATGACTGAGAATTCAGAGTTAATATGATCCTTCCCTCCCCTTCCTTCCCCTCCCCTCCCCTCCCCTTCCTGTCCCATTTTGTCTCTCTTTTTTTTTTTAACAGGGTCTCACTTTGTCACCCAGGCTGGAAGGCAGTGGTGCCATTTCATGATCTTGGCTCACTGCAGCCTCGACCGCCTGGGCTCAAGTTATCCTCCCGCCTCAGCCCTGCAAGTAGCTGGGGGCACAGGTGTACACCACCAGGCCCAGCTAATTTTTTGTTGTCGTTGTAGAGACAAGGTTTTGCCTAGTTAACTTATTCTGATCTCCAACTCCTGGGCTCAAGCAATCTGCCTGCCTTGGCCTCCCAAAGTGCTAGGATTATAGGTGTGAGCCACCACCCCAGGCCTAAATTTTCTTTACTTATGAGGACATAGTCACTGGATTCGGGCCCACCCTAATCCAGTATGATGTCATCTTCACTTGATCACATCTGAAAAGTTTGTGTTTCCATGAGGTTCCGAGTGGACATGAATTTTAGGGGACACTATTCAACCGAGTACAACCTCTGTCCCCAACAAGGGGATAAAGATTTGGAAAGAAGGCAAGCAAGGAACTCTTGTTATCTAGCTTTCATAATTTACCCAATAACATTGTGAAGTAAGTAGCACATCTCCATTGGACAAATGAAAAAAGTCCAAAAACAAGGTTAAAAGACAGCAAGTAACGACTAAGGGCATATGTCCAATTTGTAGCAGAACTTGATTTAAACCAGATCTTGTCTGATTTTTTTAATTTAAATTTTATTTTATTAATTGACTAATAATAATTGTACATACCCATGGGGTACATAGGAATGATGAAACACAGCATTTGCCAAGGGTAAATCATGTTCCCCTTGGCTTATATATCATTCTTCCCCTTCCCTGATACCTACATATATGTACTAACTGGCATTGATGTCATAGGTCATGCTGAGACACAATATATATGTTCTCTTTTTAGAAACTAAGAAATTAACTAGTTTAGAAACTAACGAATTAACTGCTGCCATCACAATTTACCATTATTTTCAACATTATTCTAAGCATTCCCTAATTAATGCTTTCTATGAGTAATCAGCGTTATGTCATTATGCTACCTCTATATACAGTGATATAGTTGAGAATATGTCTGTACCCAAATTTTATGATGAAATATAATCCTCAAAGTTGCAGATGGGGCCTAGTGGGAGGTGTTTGGGTCGTGAAGGTGAATCATGACTTGGTGCTGTCCTCACCAAAGTGACTGAGTTCTCATGAGATCTGGTCATTGAAAAGTGTGTGGCTCTTCCCCTTGATCCTGCTCTACCATGTGAGATGTTGGCTCCCCCTTTGCCTTCCGCCATGAGTAAAAGGTTCCTGAGGTCTCTCCAGAAGGTGAGCAGATGCCAGCACCATGCTTCCTAAACAGCCTGGAGAACTGTGAGCCAATTAAACCTCTTTTCTTTATAAATTACTCACTCTTAGGTATTTCTTTTTCCATCCTCTTGGTAAGGAGTGCACACTTGCTCTGAGTTCACAGGAGAGTTGTTTAAAACTGTGTGACACCTCCCCCCGCCTCACTCCCGCTTTTGGTATGTGACATGTCCTCTCCCACTTCACTTTCTGTCAGGAATAAAAGCTCCCTGGGACTTCCTCAGAAGCTGAGCAGATGCCAGCACTATGCTTGTACAACTTGAAGAACTGTGAGCCAATTAAACTTCTTTTCTTTATAAATTACCCAGTCTCAGGTATTGCTTTATAACAATATGTGAATGGTCTAACACAGACTATTGGTACTGAAGAGTATGTTATTGCTTTAAAGATACCTGAAAATGTGGAAGTGACTTTGGACCTGGGTAATAGGTAGAGGTTGGGAGAGTTTGGAGGGCTCAGAAGAAGACAGGAAGATGAGGGAAAGTTTAGAATTTCTTAGAGACTGGTTAAATGGTTGTGACCAAAATGCTGATAATTATATGCACGGTGAAGTCCAGGCTGACAAGGTCTCAGAAATGAGGACCTTACTGGAAACTTGAGCACAGGTCACCCTCATTGAGCCTTTGCAAAGAACTTGTCTGCATTGTGTCCCTGGGGATTTGTGAAAGTTTGTACTTCCAAGTGATGACCTAAGGTATGTGGCAGAAGAAATTTCTAAGGAGCAAAACATCCAGGATGTATTCTTGTTGCTTCTAAAATCCTATGTTCAGATGTGGGAGTAAATAAATGACTTAAAGTTGGAATTTATATTTAAACAGGAGGCAGAACATAAAAGCTGGGAAAATTTGCAGCCTAGCTATGTGGCAGAGAAAGTAAAAGCTTTTTTGGAAGAGGAATTCAAGCAGGCTGTGGAGCAACCACTTGTTAGGAATATTTGCATGCCTAAAAATGAGCCAGGTGCCGACAGCCAAAACAATGGGAAAAAGGCCTTAAAGGCATTTTGGAGACCTTTGTGGCAGCCCCTCCCATCACAGGTCCAGAGGCCTAGGAGTAAAGAATGATTTAATGGACCAGGCCAAGGGTTCCACTGCCCTGTGCAGCCTCAGGACACTGCTCCCCACATCCCAGTCTATCCTGCTCCAGCCTTGGCTCAAAGGACCCCAGATACTGCTTGGTCTGCCACTTTGCAGAGCACAAGCTGCCATAATCCTCAGTGGCTTCCTCTTGGTGTTAAGCCTGCAGGTGCACAGAGTGCAAGAGTGGTGGGGGCTTGGCAGCCTCTGCCTAGATTTCGGAGGATGTATGGAAAACCGTGGCTGCCCAGGCAGAAGACTGCTGCAGGAGCAGAGCCCTGACAGAGAACCTCTACTAGGGCAGTGAAGTGGGGAAATGTGGGGATGGAGGCCATACACAGAGTCCATGTGGGAGTTCAGTCAGGCTAGTGGGAAAAATTTTAAAGATAGTTATAAGTAATAGATGCATACTTTCTTGGAAACTTTTCCCACAGAAGTGGTGGGAGGCGGGGGTTGCATAAGCTCCAGCAATAGATCTGGATGAAGGCAGCCTAATCCTTACCTTGAGTAAATAATTTAGAGTAGATACATAGGAATATAGAGGAGTTTATCTAAATAACTTCTTTACTCATGTGGTCCTAAAACTAACCTTTGATCATTCACAGGCGGAATGGCTCTCTCAGGTGCAGTGGCAGGGGTGGGAGGGGGGGCAGAAAGTGACCAGATTAATTACCCTCTAACGGTGTTGACATGAAGCCTTTGTCATTTAATGTGTGCTGAATAAATGCTGGCAGGGCTAGTGAGTTAGGGCCATGGTCGTCAACTCTTTACAGCACTCTCCTTGGAGTCTGTAAGTGGCCCAGATCCTTAGCTGGACTGACAAGCATAATATCTGTGTCGTGTATGTTATTCATCTGTCGTTGGGTCAGGGTCTCCAGGACAGACCCCCACAAGTCCCCACTGAAGCACTGCATAGTGGAGCTGTCAGGAAGAGGGCCACCATCTTCTAGACCCCAGAATGGTAGATACACCAGCAGCTTGCACCCTACACCTGGAAAAGCCACAGGCACTCAGCTCCAAACTGTGAGACCAGCCATGTGGGTTTACTCTGCAAAGCCACAGGGGCAGAGCTGCCCAAGGTCTTGGGAGCCCACCCCTTGCATCAGTGTGCCCTCAATGTGGGTCATGGTGTCAAGGGACATTATTTTGGAGCTTTAAGATTTAACGACTGCCTTTCTAGGTTTCAGACTTGCGTGGGGCCTATGGCCCCTTACTTTTGGCCAATTTCTCCCTATTGGATGAGGAATGTTTACCCAACCCATGCACCCTCCATTGTATCTCAGAAGTAAATAACTTGTTTTTTTATTTTATTTTATTTTATTTTATTTTACAAGCTCATAGACTGTACTAGAGCAGTGAAGAGGAGAAGATGAGACTTTGGACTTTGGACTTTGGACTTCTGAGTTAACGCTGAAACAAGTTAAGACGTTGGGGGACTACTGGTGAGGCATAATTGCATTTTGCAATGTGAGGGGGACATGAGATTTGGGGGTGCCAAGGGTGGAATGAAATAGTTGGATATTTGTTCCCACCCAAATCTCATGTTGAAATGTAACCCCCAGTGCTGAAGTGGGGCCTGGTGGGAGGTATTTGGGTCATGGAGGTGGATCCCTCATGGCTTGGTGCTGTTCTCACCACAGTGAGTTCTCATGAGATCTGGTCATTTAAAAATGTGTGGCTCCTCCCCTGTCTTGCTGCTGCTCTGCCATGTGAGATGCTAACTCCCTCTTTGCCTTCTACCATGAGTAAAAATATTTCCTGAGGCCTCTCCAGAATTGAGTAGATGCCAGTGCCATGCTTCGTGTACAGCCTACAGAACTATGAGCCAATAAAAGCTCTTTTATTTATAAATTACCCAGTCTCATGTACTTCTTTATAGCAATGAAAGAATGGCATGATACATACAGTAACATACCAAATAATTTTAAGAGTGTTTGATCTTCAATGTTTTCTGATGATTTATCTAGTTCAATGTTTTCTGATGATTTATCTAACATCTAATTCTATATGAGCTATTTCAGCATCTAATTCTATATGAGCTATTTCACTAGACTAGAAATATCAAAGAAAAAAGTACTCTGAATCCTGGAAATACATGATTTTAATCTAACTAAATAGTATAAGTAAAATATTTGAGTAATTTCTAAAAGGAAAAATACAAACATATCATCTGAAGATAGTTCTGTATTAAAAATAAACCAGTTTGTTTCTGTGTATATATATGTGTAACTTTCCTGTTTTAAAATTATCTGATATTTTTATGAATAAGTCACCATTGTTTTTAAAGGATATTAATGATATCAATTAATACTTAAAATAACTTAATTGGGTAGACTAAATTATTCTGCAATAAAAACAAGTTCCAAACTTTGACTACTTATAAAACAAAGATGTAAATCTCACTCATCTTCCATGTGTATGGTGGATTGGCTGGAACATCGGCACTACATTGTCTCAACTCAGGATCAATGCTTATGTAGTAGCCACCATCGCAAACATTGGGGTTGTTTTGGCAAAGTTAAAGACAGAGCATCATGATTGTCATACTTCTCTTAAACCTCCTTAAGACTTCTGCTTCATAGTGGCACACATCATTTCCATTTATGTTTCATTAATTAGAACAAGTCACCTGGCTTCAACTTCAAGAGGGCAGATAAATGCAATTCTGTCAAATATCTGGAAAAAGAACCAGAAATATTGGTGTAAAGCTGACTGTCACAGTCTACATTGCTGGTTAGCAAATATTAGGCTGCTTCTTCTTGCAGGCAAAATACACACATCTCCCTGCCACCTCTTCAAGAGAGAAATGTTCACAATCCCATCTTGTTACATATTTGTTCAAATTTCAGAATTTCTGAGTGATGTATGAGAATCTATACATAAGTTCAGGCATGATTACTCTTGACTCAGAGACCTACAATCTATGAAATTAAAAAAAAAAAAAACCGAACAAGTTAAATGTTCCACATCAATATCTATATATTATATAAACATATGTATTTCATATATCTATGAAACTGGGAAATTATAATCAGTTATCATGTGTATAAGGGAAGAATGGGAAACATAGAGTGTCCAGGGCTCATAGAAATTCTACACTATGACTGGGCAAATGTTAGGAAGGCCTGCTTTTCAAGTACAAAAGCTGGAGGAAGTGTGAGTTAGTAGAATGTTCTTTGACTGGGCCCTGATTATGCTATAGAGAAGGAATGCCCAGTTCATTGCTCTCCAATGTCTCTGGCTACAAGCTCTGAATATTTTTCCTTTTCCACTATCCAAAATGTATCCAGATGTATCCAAAGTAGAACATCTGAAATAAGCACTGAATAATATCTTTCCTTGGGGTCTTTGCAGTTTTCTGAGACTGCTGCCACTAGAAAGTTGGTGGTATAAGGATTATTTTGAGTCTTAAAGTGTCATAAAGTTTTCTCTTTCTCTTGCAGTAACATTCTCTTAAGAAATGTAGTAGGCTTATTATGTATTTAATTGTAGTTGGCTCCTTGATATAAAAGCAATGCACACAGTCCATTTCTGCACATGCCTAGTAAATTTGTTCTATTTCTTTACTTTCTCATATCCATATCACTCTTTCAACTTAATTGCTTATTTATTGAGTTCGTCAAGTTCTAAAAGGAGAACCATAATGTTATGCTCTTTTTCTTGAGCCATTTTGTACAATTGAAAGGATTTACTGGGTGTAAACACCTTAATTGGGTCTTCACTCTGAAAGATCTTAATCTGTTCAGAGATTTTAATAGTGAGGGTATACTCTAGGTTTCATTTTTGCCACAAGGCTGGGTTTTAATTGGACTTTGTCTCACAAAGCCTTTCTCAGATATACATTTTACCAATTAGTGTTAAAAAGTAGTCCTCTTCTAATCTCAGAAGTTCCCAAATTTCTAGACTCTCACTCTTTCCTTTTATTCCTACATTTTAACCAGGCCATGTCTTTTTTTGTTGTTGTTGTTGACATGAGTCTCTGTTGCCCAGGCTGGAGTGCAGTGGTGAGGTCCTGGATCACTGCAACCTCTGCCTTCCAGGTTCAACCAATTCTCTTGTCTCAACCACCTGAGTAGCTGGGACTACAGGAGCGTGCCACGATGCCCAGCTAATTTTTTGTATTTTTCGTAGAGATGGGGTTTCACCATGTTAGCTAGGATGGTCTCGATCTCCTGACCTCATGATCTGCCCACCTCGGCCTCCCAAAGAGATGGGATTACAGGCATGAGCCATCGCGCCCAGCTGCCATGTCTTTTTTGTGGTACTTTATCAAATGTAGCAAAGAACATCCAATACACACTTGCATTCCTTTTCAATCTTTATTTCCTGATTTACAAATTTACTAGGTGCACAATTTTTCTTCCAGATTAACTCTGTCAACAACTTAATCAAATGACTAGCCACTGCACAGCATGAATCACCATCTTTACAGCTTCTGATAACTGTTTCCTCACCACCCACTGCTCCTCACCACCCACTGCCCCATCCTTATTTTAAGATTTTGTTATGACAGCACTACATTTCTAGGTGCAAATTTCTGTAGTAATCAAGATAGATGATGCTATGTAGATTATATTGCAATTAAAAAAAATATGAGTGGCTTATATCAAGGTATCTTTCTTGCTCCATCTATGCAGGAGAGCTATATGCTCTCTTCGTTTTAGGGCTGAGGCAATGTTAGAGGGACAGAGGGAAATTGGTGATCCAGTCTGGAAATGACACATCATGTTCTACTCACATTTGTTAAACCAAAGCATCTCACATATTCAGTTACAAATTCATTCATCAGGAGATAAAAACTCTGAATCGCCAGAGAAACAAATATATTTTGTAAATTGAACCAAAGGCTATCACACCAAATAATAAATGAGTCAATTTGACTACCTAAAGTATTGGAAGGAAATTTGACATGAATCTATAATTTTACTAATGCTCTAAAATAATTTAAAATTTATATATTTCCCTAGTATTCTTAGTATGTTATATCAAACTTATATTTCTAATACTTGCATTTTCTTATTACTTTGGGTATTATGGAAATAAAAAGTTTGTGACTATAGTAACTATTGAGCATTTACTGTGATCCAAGTGCTGTTCTTTGCACTTTATGCATGTTAATCCACCTTATTCCTACAATCACTCTATGAAGTAGGTGTTATTCTTCTTATTTCAGAGATGTAGAAATATTAGGTGTTATTGTTGTTATTTCAGATATGTAGAAATAGTAGTATGAAATACACATGCCCAAGAATTGCACTCACCACTTTGTATTAGTGAAGATAGGCAAAACTCACATTTCCAGTCACTTTCCGGACAGCTCACCTGATTGTTCTACAAGTGCTCTGAGATGAACAGATTCTAAAACAGCAATAATCACAGTAGTCCTGATGATGATGATGATGATGATGATGATGATGATAATAATAAGCGATGATGATGTCAACTGCCACCTCTAGTCAATAATATTTTTTGTCTTCCTTATTCTGGATAATGGGTCAACACCATCAAGGTTAGGTAATTCAACTTTATTTTTGAATCTTACTATTACCACTCCTCAACTCACCAACGTTCTACTGATTTTATCTTTTTAACTGTTCTTACATGTGCCCAAAACCACTCTATATCAGGTATTTACCTTCTCTATCTCAATTTTTGCAGTAGTCTTCTTTTACATATGGGATAACATTATAGAATCTCTAATGCATTTTTTATGGTGGGTAGCTGTTACTAAATATCAAAGGCTATCAAGTGAATTCTATTTGGTGCCAGAGTAGAATATTGCCTAATAAATAAAAGCAATACAAATATTTAATATGTGACAAAACATAATATGGAAAGGAATTTTCATTGCTAGTGGTGTCAATAAAACTTTGAAAAAAATGATGGGTAAATAAATTAGAAAAACTATGAAGAATATTCTCAAAACGTAGGGTTCTACAACTCCAATGTGCCTGTAAGTGACCTAATTTTTTCTCCTTTTTACGTTTTGAAATAATATTTTATAGCATTAGTACATACAGGGTACTCAGTTTGAGTTTTGCTTCTAAGTTTCCTAGCTGGAAATTTGGTATCTCTGAAGTGATTCTTGTATCCTTCAAATTCTTCCACACTTTGATTGAGCTCACAGTACCCTCTGCTATCATGTTCATTTTTAGTTCCTATTTCTCCACCCCTTTTCGCTCCTTATTTACTACTCGACCCACTTATGTTGCAAAGGTTCAGGCATGTCAGAGCATAACTACTAGTGATTTTCCTGTAAACTATAGTGTCATCTCAGTATATGCTAAAAAAATGGCAAGTGTCAATACCTATTCATATGAAAGATATTCAGCAAACTAGAAGTTCTTTTAGGACTTTATCAACCTAATGTAGTTATAAAAAATTTCTATGAAAAATTTTACTACTAACATCACTTGTGTAATATTGCATTTTATCCCTAAAATCAGTAATAACGATGTTCACTCCCACAACTTCTAGTCCACAGTTTAATGAAAGATCTAGCAAATGTGAAAAAAAACAAGAAAAGGTTTATATTAAAAATAAAGAAATAAAGCTATCTTAAATGTATATAATATGATTGTACACTTGAAAATTCTTAGGAATCTCCAAAAAGTTATTAGAACTGATAAGTAACCCAAACAAGGTTGCAGGTTATAATGTCAATAAGCAAACCTGAATTGCATTTTTATAAATAAACAAAGAAAAATTGGAAATTTGAATTTTTGCATCTCAAAACATGAAATGTTTAGGTGAAGTCTAGAAATCTAGGCATAAGAGTTCTACATTGTATTAGTCTGTTCTTGCATTGTTATGAAGAAATACCTGATATAGGGTAATTTTTAAAAAAGAGAAATTTAATTGGCTCATGGTTCTGCAGGCTGTACAGGAAGCATAGCGGCTTCCGCTTCTGTGGAGGCCTCAGAAAGCTTCCAATCATGCTGGAAGGTAAAGGGGAGCAAGGTGTCTAATATTTGGGAGCAGGAGCAAGAGAGTGGGGGAGGTTCTACACATTTTTAAACAACTGTATGTAAAGAGAATGCACTCATCATGAGAACAACACCAAGGGGATTATGTGAAACCATTCATGGGAAATCCACCTCCATGGTTCAAACACCTCCCACCAGGTGCCACCTCCAACACTGGGCATTACAACTCGACATGAGATTTGGTGGGAACACAGATCCAAACCGTATCATACATTAAAAAGAAATGAGCTGTCAAGCCATATAAAGACATGAAGGAAACGTAAATGCATTACTAAGTGAAAGAGCCAATCAGAAAACGCTACATCCTATATGATTCCAACTATATGACAATCTGAAAGGGGCAAAACTATCATGACAGTAAAAAGATCAGTGATTGTAAGAGGTTGAGGGGAGGAAGAGACGAATAGGTAGAACACAAAGGATTTTTTTGACAGTGAAAATATTCTGTGTGATATTACAATAGTGGCTATACATTTACCAAAATACATATACACTTTATACATTTGTGTATATTGAGTATACATATACAGTTATCAAACCCATACAATGTGTATAATGAATATCCATTATACACTTATCAAAACCCATACAATGTACAATCCCAAGAGTGAACTCTAGTGTAAATGATGGGCTTTGGGTGATAAAGATGTGTCAAGGTAGGTTCGTCAGTTGTAACAAATGTATCACTGTGGTGCAATGATTGTAACAAATGTACCACCGTGGTGCGGTGTAACAAATGTATACTGTGGTGTTGAGAGTGGGGGATGTTATGTGAGGAGAGGGAGTATATGTAAACTATTTCTACTTCCTACTCAATTTTACTGTGAACCTAAAATTGCTCTAAGAAAGAAAGTTTATTAATTAAAAATACCACACTTTTACTTAGAGAAAATTAAAACAAAAACTAATCAGATAGTGTGCCATACTCACAGATTTGAAGATTAAATCTTGTTAATACGTTGTTTCTACACAAATTTATTTACAGATTAAATTTCAACCAAAGTCACAGCAGGCAGGATCTTTGTTGAAAGGGACAAGCTAATTGTACAATATATGTAGAAATGCAAAGAAACTCAAATAGACAAAATCATTTGAAAAATAACAAAGTTGGAAAATTTGGACTATTCTATGTGAAAACTGTAAATCAGTAACAATTAAAATATCATGGTATTGGCATAAGGACAGACGTAAATCAACGGAACAGGATATGTGCAATTGATTTTCATGTGATATGCTTTGGTCTTTCGATGAGGAAAGGATTATCTTCTCAACAAATGGTGTTGGAACAACTAGATAACCATATGGAAAAATATAAACTATGACTCTTATCTTGTACTTTACAGTAACTTGCCATAGATCACATACATTGAGGTAATAGTTAAAACCAAAAAACTTCTGAAAGTAATCATAGAAGAATATCTTTGCGCCCTTGGAGTATGCAAACATTTCTTAAGATAGAACACAAAAAAAATCACAAATCATAAAAAAATTGTTTTTTGTTGTAAAAATAAACAAAATATAAGATTTACCATTTAAATCATTTTCAGTGCACAGTTCAGTCACATGAAGTTCATTCATATTGTTAGGAACCATCACCAATATCCATCTCCAGAAATTTTTCACCATCCCAAACTGAGACTTTGTACTTATTAAATAATAATTATCAATTCTCCTCTCTCTCTAGGCTCTGGTAATGGCTATTCTTTCTGTCTTTGTTTATTTAACTATTCTAGGTACTTAACATACGTCAAACCATAAACATTTTGTCCTTTTGCATTTGTTGACTTCACTTAGTATAATGTTTTCAAGGGTTATACGTGTAGCATGCATCAAAATTTTATTTCTATTTAAGGCTGCATAATATTCCATTGCATACGTAAGCCACAATTATATTCTTAATCTATTTAAAAAATACAACAATGTGCATTTGGGTCTTTCTACCTTTTGACTATTGTAAACAAGGCTGCTATGAACATTGGTGTACAAACATCTTAGTCTTTGCTTTCAATTTGTTTTAAAGATATATACATAGAAGTGGAGGAGATTGCTTCTGTTTGCCTGGAGGTTTTAGAGAAATCTGTGAGCATAACATTCTCAGGCTCATCTACCATATGCCTCCATTCCAGATTTTAGGACCCCACTTTTTTTTTCATCAGTGTCCTAATTTTGTCATAGGATACTGTCAATGCTGCATATTCCATCTTTCTTTTGTAACTGTGCTACATTTACAACAAACCCCTAGATCTGATTTTTAAAAAGAATAATATATACTATAGACATTTTCAACTACTTATAAAGATAGATTTAATAATAAAATGAGGACTATGCACTCATTGTCCAGCTTCAAAAATCAATGCCTAACAAATCTTGCTTTAACCATACCCCTACTGACTCCTATCACCCAATCATTTTGTGGCAAATCTGTGCCATAATTATTTCATTGTAGATATATACATATTTGTTTCCATTATTGTGTTAGTCATGGTTCTCCAGAGAGACAGAACCAACTAGAGACATATATAGACAGACAGATAGATAGATAGATAGATAGATAGACATAGATATAGATGTAACCAAAGTACTTTTATAACACCAAAAAATGAGTAACAATTCCTTAAAACCATCAAATATCCAGTCAGTGTTTATTATATTTTTTATATAATATTTTATAATTGGTTGTATGTGTGTGTGTGTGTGTTTAACAGCTTGTTTGTAACAAGATCTTGCCCTGTCTGCCTTACAGCTATTGGGAATATGAGGTTCTCTGGCTTTTATAGCATGCTGCGCATTGTCAATTGGCTTCCCTAAAACTTTCATTTCGTTTTTGCTAGGCTTTAAATGTTAGTAACAGAAGCCAGCCTACACCACAACCATTCAAAATTATCTTTGGCTTCATACAATTCAATTGCTATAGCAACCATGTATTTCAAAATCTCACCATCAACTTACAATTCATTCTGATTAACCAAAGGTTTTCTTCTTTTTTTTTAAGAGACTTTTTGATTTTAATGTCATTGCATGACATGGGTTATTACTACCTCACCTATCACCAGAAAAGGAATCCCTGTGGGCATTAATCTGATGACTAATCCAACTCCAAAAATCCACCTAAAAGAGGAAGGATATGTCTGTTTTCCAGGGTCCCTTCTGATATCAAACATCAGTCTGGATTCTCCAATAAAGAAAAGCCGGAGAGAAATATTATCTGCAACTAGTATATTAGGGATTGTAATCCTAGGGGAGCAAGCATAAGGTAAATAAAGACTGAGATGGGGAAGAGACAAAATGAGGATTATCAAACTGGCTTCTACTTGACATCAGGTATAACTGGTTATTAATCTCAATGAACAGCTTTGTGAAAAGTCTTATGAACTACTGAGCCCCAGGAAAGTTTGTTGGAGGGAAGAGTAGTGAAAATTTCATTTATTGGCTTCTAATTCCATTGTTTAAAGCTAAAGTTTCAACTCTCCCATATTTTTTGTTTTTTTTTTTTTTCCTTTATATCACACTTTAGTAGCAACAGGGAAGTTCTAGGTAGAAGGCCAGAGGCACAATGTAAAAGAATGAGGCAAGGTCATGTTAGGTTGTGGTTGCATATATCACACAGAATTGATAACTTCAGCAGTGGTTACTGTGCATATCAGAGGAAGAGTTGAAACCAGTAGCCAAGAGCTACAGAAATAGGGGAAATCAAGACAATCTGATGTGGCACATAAGAGCTGTTTAATATGGAGCAGTCACAAATCCTAACCACTTGGTACTTCATTGTCCACATAAACTGTGACTTTTCAAGTTAAAGAAAGCTAATATAAGTCACTAGTCGAAATTGTTCTAAGAGTGTAATTCTGTACTGTGGAATGTGAATTATTGAACCAAAATTCTCCATCCCTATCAAGTTTGAGAATGTCTTTTGAAGTAGACAATGGCAGCAGTTCACTCACGTTAAAGTTACCAGGAACAAATAAAATGTGTGGCGTGAAGGGTGACTACACTAATTGTCTGAAAGTTCTATATTCATTACATGACAGAGGATCAGAGATATAGGTGCATGTTCTTACTTGCAACATACACAAATTAATTGAAATATTGTATTTTCTGGCCAGATGTGGTGGCTCACACCTGTAATCCCAGCAATTTGGGAGGCTAAGGCAGGTGAATCACTTGCACCCAGGAGTTCGAGACCAGTATGGGCAACATAGCGAGATCCTGTCTCCACTAAAAAATACAAAAATTAGCTGAGCATGGTGGTATGCACCTGTAGTCCCAGCTACCTGGGAGGTTGAGGCGGGAGAATTCCTTGAGTCCAGGAGGCAGAGGTTGCAGTGAGCCCAGATCACACCACTGTACTCCAGCCTGGGCAACAGAGCAAGACTCTGTCTCAAAAAAAAACAAAAGGTATTTACTAAAAAGAAAGGACACATTTGAAATATTAAATGACAAAAGATACTGCTTAAGTATTGCAGATGAATTTTTTAAAGATATTTCTGTGGTAACATTCGTGGTAACCATAAAATACTTACCACCAGGGAAAGTACTACTTCAGGCAGGTTGGAAGAGTGGAGAAGTAAACAGCGGACTCGTTCCCAGCTGAGAGAAGGTGAAAAGGGAAAGAACCAAGAGCTCTTTGCTAAGAGTCAAGGATGTCTCTAAATGTCTTAAAACTATTATATAACATACCTAGAGTAGATGTTAATTTATTATTGTGAGCCTTGCTAAGTACTTCAGCACTCAGTGCTAATAGGATGAAAAACATTGATGTCACCAACATACTGCTCTTTGTGTTGAAAATGTGAGCTGATGACTCTACTCATTTGGTAAGGGAGAAGAGTTTAGCATGTATCTAGGTCCAGTAGTTTGAATGGATGACAGCAAAAAAATAAATCCAGATCAAATGCCTGGAGACTTCATAGAGACGAAAGTACCCACAAATGGAGTTCTTAGACTTCATCTTATTAGACTATGATTTCCAGAATTTAGCGAATATAATTGATGACATGCTTACTTGACTTCCTATACATAAGCTTATTTCACTAAAGACCATAAAGTATCCACCATTGTGTCATTCTGGGTAAAATACCATTCACTATATAGCTTTAGTGGTAGAAATCAATATGATCAAGGGTTAGATTATGAGAGTTGTTTTCTGTGGGAAGCACACAGACCTCTAGAATGTAGAAAGGCAGATTTGCTTCTTATCACCCACAAGTAAGTATTTTCATTAGAAAATATTAACCAACTTTCACTAGTTATTTTATGCTATTGCCACTAAACAGAGGAAAGTTTTCAGACAGTGGGTTGAATTGTTACTACATCCCTAAAATCCTATGAGGATTTTCACCATTGTTAGTCACAGTTCCCTAGAGAGACAGAACCAACAAGATATCTATCTGTCTGTCTATCTATCTATCTATCCATCTATCTATCTATTTAAATACAGATATAAGAGGGGATTTATTAGGGGAATTGTCTCATGTAATTATGGAAGCTTAGAAGTCCCATGACAGGCCATCAACATGTTGGTAACATGGCTCAAGTCCAAAAGCCTCATAACCAGAGAAGCCAATGGTATAATTCTTAGTCCAAGGTCAGAGCCTGATAACCTGGGGGCCTCTAGAGTAAACTTTGGAGTCCCAAATCTGGCGATCCTGGAGTTCTGATATCCAAGGGCAAAAGAAGGAAAGCATGTCAGCTCCAGGAGAGAGAGAGAGAAACCAATTTGCCTTTTCCTCTGTTTTTGTTCTATCTGGGTCCCCAGCTGATTGGATGGCACCTAGCCACATTGAAGGCAGATCTTCCCCACTTAGTCCACTTGTACTCACATGCCAATCTCCTCTAGAAACAAGCTCAAAGACACATTCAAAAATAAACCTTTATCAATTCTCTAGATATTTCTTAATCCAGTCAACTTGCCACCTAAAATTAACCATCACAATTGTTTTTTCCTTATTTCATAATCTTTGGCTAGAAACTAGGTTGCCTATTAATTTCCTTTTAGGTATATCAAAGAAACTCACTCCATATGCAGCTAAACTTATATACATGTCGAGGTAGTAAACTGTCTAGCCATATGCCACTCAGTGGCAGAATAGAGATTCTGAAACATGGCAGAGTCTTTCAATAGCACGACAGCTCTGAAGATTCTTTGTAGGAGCACAATAAACAATACTTAAAATCAACCTTCTGTTTAAAGGGTGGGGGAGAAGAAATATGACATACCTGTATACCAAAAGTGAGGTGAATGTGGGTTAGGGGAATGTAAGATGATTCACAAAACCACTTTATTGTTCATATGGTAATTCAATGGGAGAATAATCGCCCCCCCCCATTTTCTAATGCAGAGGGAGCCTGTCCAAATAAAGTGTAGAAATAGCCCTTCAAGCTGAAATACTAGATTCCTCACTATAAAATCGCAGGACACTAAAAGGAAATGTCAAGCAGTGAATCACAGTAGGGAAGTGGGGACTACAATATATTGTAGCCCCAGTGCCTCAAATTTGCTATTAAATAAAGTTACGGATCACTTTCTACTATATCAGTTGGAATTCAAGTGTAATCATACCATATGGTAAAATATTCGGATTTCTTATGAGAAGGTTCACATGGGAAAGGAGTTCTAATTTGTCCTGGAATGTCTTCCTGGAATAATAGTAATAAATATTTTGATGTAAGTGTCAGAGCTTTCCTCAGAAGTGGGTCTAGAATTGAATCTTTTGTTCTCTTTATTGCTCATCACTAAATGACCTTTTCCAATCTGAGTATATATTAATCTTTCATCATATAACAGAACTCTTGTCTACATTTTTAGTATTTTTTCTTCCTTCTGAGCTTTGTTATTTCGGTAGAAAATTTCATTGGATGGGTTCTGGTGTGTCTAGTTTTATCCTGTCACTTAACATTTTTCTCATATTTCTCACTCCTTTCTTATTTTCTCCTGAATTTTGAAATATCCCCCAGCTCATAAATTATGTTCTCTGAAATCATCCTTTCTACAAACTAGCCTGTAATTTTGCTTTTTAACTTGAGAAATCTTGATTTAAACTTAATTACATTTAATAATTTTATCTTCAATATCTGCTTCTATTATTCCGAAAATATGCATTATATTTATTTCAAATATGTTATGTTTTCTGTTTTAACTCTCAAATTGTGAGTGTGTTCTTCTTTTTGATGAATTTGGCACTTCTCTTCCATGCAACTGGTTTTCCTCAAATGCACGGTAATACCTGGTTTTCTCTTCATATTGTAGATGAGATTCTAGATTTCACAATATTTAGAGCTTGCAAATGTCTCTTTAGCACAAGCAAAAATATTAATCTGGCATTGTTTAAAGATTCTGAGTACAGAAGCCCTAATTCTGGAAGATTCATGGTAGAAGAAACTATGTCTAAGCAGTTTATTCCAAATGTTGTAATTTACCTTACCTGTAAGTTACCAAAACATTTCCTATGTATCCTGCCTTTATGGCCACTATGTCAATACCTAGGATCACAAAGCCCTAACTGAGAAAACTGTATTCTACCAAGAACATTGAGAGCAGGACCTTTGCAAATGTTATGGATACATTATATGCCATGGAATATTTGCCATGAAATTGGATCTAATCTAGAATTGTCGCTTACAATTTAAAATTGTAAATCACTTTATCATTAAATTAATTAATTATGTTTTGTCTATGGAACTATGGTAAGAAGGGGCATGCGATGCATTTTTTGATATAATGGTGAATACGAAAGATGAGGTTCCTACCCTTTCTTGGTTGATAGTCTAGTAGAAGATCACAAAATACATTACAAAATCATGTAATTACTGCTACAATTGAGGCAGCACTGACGCAGAACACAGCAGGTGTGGTAAATTCAGTCTGAGCATGCAAAGGAAGACTTCCTGGGAGTAGTCAAATCTAAGGTGCGATCTGAAAGATAACTAGAAATTATCCAAATGAAGTTGAGAGAAAAATTATTCCAGGTGTAAAGAATAGCACCTATAATGGCACAGAAGCAAGATAAAATATGGCACCTTCAAAGTACTATAAAAGAATGAGTATGGTTCAGAGCATGGTATACAATGTACAAAGTGGAAAGGGATGACAATAGAGAGGTAAGTGGGTTAATAGCCTGGAGGACCAAGTATGCCATGTTAAAGGATGTGGCCTTGATTTTAGATATATAGTTTTAAAGTTTTAAGAAAGGGGCTAATGTGGTCAGATTTTCAATTTAGAAAGCTGAGTCTGGTTACATTGTAAAAAATAGAATGTTGGGAGGAAAACTGGAGGCAGGGATAGCGATCAAGTGTTTCACAGTGCTTAGGTATGTGATATCAGTGGCCTTGGCTACTGATCAAGGATCAGATATCCTTGGCCTTGGAATTTAATAAGAACAATAAAACTTCATTATTGTTGGGCTGTGAGAGATTGGTAAAAAGGTCAAGACAAACACACAGGTTTGTAGTATTGGTAAGTTGGTGGAAGTTGATTCTATCTCTTAGAATTCGAAGTATAGAAAAAAGAGCTCTCATCCCCAGATTATTTTGGGGCAGTGAAGATGACTTTAGTTTAGAATATGTTATGTTGAATTTACCATAAGATATCTATGTATATATCTCCAGTTGGCAACTGATCTATATTAGAATCCTGGAAGAAAATAGAAAGCACCTACTTAATGAATAATTAAGAAGATTTTATTGTAGAACTGCTATAAATATAGGTAGTGCTTAAGGAAAACCAAAAGATTGATGAAGCACTTGATGCTAGCAACAGATGGAAGCCTTTACTTAGGCCTAAGGTAGAAAGGCAAATGAGCAGTAACCAAGATTTGAGAAGACATATAGCTATAGAAGAGCACCACAGGAAAAAAGACACTGCCTTCAGTAAATGAAAAAAACACAGTCAAGTTGTATTTTGTCAGGAAGAGAGTCAGTGGAATACATACCCTGACCCCTTTCTTCCTTTTGCCCTTCCGTTTTAAACCAGAATTTTCACTTGAAGTAACCCAATTAAAAGAAAAGGGCAAGAGAATCCAGTCCATTAGAGGCTAGCTTCTTTACTCACAAATCAGAGTAAAGTAGTGGATGATGGAATGGATAAATGAAGGGGGAATATGCAATACAGGATTTGAATCTATTGTCTGAATTAGAGACAGGATGTTTGGGAGTTATCAGCTACATAGATGATAATTTCATTGTGTGTGGTTGGTGAGCTCATTTAGGGAAGTCTTATAGTGAAAACAGAATAAAACTCATATTAGATCTCTAAGTCAGGGATCAACAAACTTTTTCTGTGAAGGGTCAGATAGAAAATATTATAGGCTTTGCAGACTATATGGTCTCTGTTACAACTACTCAACCCAAGTATTGTGGCATGAAAGCAACCATAGGCAGTATGTGAATGATCAGTTATGGCTATGTTCTAATAAAACCTTAGTTCCAAAAAAAAGGCAGAGGTCTGGATTTGGCCTGCAGGCCATGTTTGCCGACCACTGGTCTAAAGGAAACCACAGTTTAAGGGATGAGCAGAATAGAAGGAATTATCAAGGAACACCAAGAAGAATGTGATAGAGTTGTTAGAGTAAAACCAGGAAGATCAAGTGTTATAAAATCAAAGGAGTGTTTAAAGGACAAGGGAATGTCTCATTATATTGAGGGAAACAGAGAATGTCAGAAAAAAAATCTAAGAAATCTATATGGATTTAAGGGTAGCAAGATGATTGGTAATATCATTTTCAGTGGCATTCCAGAAGTTAGATTTCACTGAGTTGAAAAAATGAAGTGAAAGCAAAATCACTGAGTGTAGCTGTCTTTTAAATTGTTTGGTTGTAAAGGAAAGAGAAAAGGTGTTAATAATTAAAGGTGATGATAGGGCTAAAAACTATATTTTAAGATAAAACAGAATAAAAGATATTTAAATGTGAATAGGAAGAAACTAATATAAAGGTAATAGTAGAAAACACATGATATACATGAAAAAGAAAGGATAATTGGCAAAGGATAAATGCAGGAAAGAATGGGCCAAGATGGAAATTCAGTTTTTGAGAGGAAAGGAGTATCTTTTTTGCTATAATCACAGAGAAGGAGATTATAGTGGGATTTGAGGCTTTTATCTATTTTCTATTCCTATATCACAAATAACTCTCCTATATTGTCAAGGATTCATTAATTACACTTCTATAGTTTGGCAGGGCTCACTAGGTTAGTTCTTGCATATTGGCTGAGATCATTCATGTGGTAGCAACTATCCAGAGACTAAAATGGGGCTGGACGATTAAAATGGCTTCATTTACATCTGGAGATTGGGGCATATAACCAAGACCTCCAGCTCACTTTCCTCTTCAGCAGTATAGCCATGGCTATTCAAAACCTAAGAGGGTGAAAATTGAAGCTTCAAGGTCTCTTAAAGCCAAGTCTCAGAGTTTGCTTAGTGTCCCTTCTACCACGTCCTTCTCATAAAGAAAGTCAAAGGGACAGCCCAGATTCAAAGACATAGCAAGTAGACACTGCCACTTAGTGGGAGGAGTGGAAATGTTCCATTGACAGAGGGCAAGTAGGGTGGGAGAGGTTGTTTCTAGCATCTTTCAAACCACCTCCCACAAGGCTTTATAAAGCCCATTCATTTTAAAACATTCCAATTCCCCTTCCTGTCCTCAAAACAATGGACTGATTAGAACCAGAGTGTTGAAAGCATGTAGTATAAGCCATAATCACTATTGGGTAGGATTAAGAAGAATATTTTATTCAGATCTTCCTGATAATATATAAAAAATAAACAAAAGAAGCTGGAATACATTAGATTATATAATCCTTAACAAATGTTAAAAATGTGAAAATGCTTCTTTATAGTTGTTTCAAACACTTTTAAAATCTGAGATATGATATGACAATTCTCTGATTTTTGTCTTACAATTTCTGTTAATAACTTTCTTTCTACTTTGTGCTAAAAAAAAAAAAAAAAGGATTAAAATTTGGTCCCATTGAAACCCGCATCCAAAGGGTTGAGATAGGACAAAGGTGCTTTGGAATTATTTGGTATATTCAGCTGATTTCTTGAAATGTGATTGAAAAGTGGCACAAATAATTCTTAACCATCAGAATTTAGATTGATCCCTTTATCTGAATAGAGTCTCAGTGGGTGAAAATCACTGAAATTGTAGAATATCTGAAACAACTTCAATCCATCACACTACAAAATATCATCAGTGTGCTGAAAGGAATACAAAATAATGTTTACTTGCCTATTTTTGATTCAAAAGTTTTCACTCCAAAAACTAATAAGTGGCTCCAGGTTTCTGAGTTGACATATTTCTTTAAAACTACTTTTATAAAATTTCTCCTCTATTCAATAATTCTGAAGTGCTGGGTTCAGCATTGATGATTTTTGAGAATGCTTTTATTTTCTGTCCCTCACTTTTAGTATTTTTAGTCTCTTTTTCCTCCTTCCCTTCCTCTGTTCACTGATTCTCTCTTTTGGGTCTATAGATAAAAAGGAATATATTTACATATATATATACACACATATATATACACACACACATACATATATATGTAATATATGTGTGTATGTATATAGGTTTGAATGTACTTATTTGTAAATGCATGAATATGAGATTTTTATGCCTAAGCTCATTTTAATTCAAAATTTGTATTAATATAGGAGAGGAATATCTTAATCCTAAATGGAAATTGAGCTGTGCCCAGACAGGTCTACAAAGGTGGTGGATTGTACATCACCAGGAGACAATTTGTGAAATGAGAATTCCAGCCTAAATGAGAACAAGGAAAAAAAGTGCTTCACTTTTTATGGGGGAATTTGAGGTGGAGCACATAGGAAAAGCCAATGGTGACCTCTCTGTCATTGTTTTATTATCCTGAGATACATCAACTTCTATACACGCCAATTAAGACTAAAATCTAGGCAGAACGTACAGGTACTTTTTCGACCAGGGACCCTGTAAGAAATGGGAGCCCATGCAGCAGAGATCTACTAGCAGGATGATCATATGTCCTATTTTGCCCTGCACAGTCGCACATTATTCTATTGACCTGATGTCCCAATTGTTTAGCACTTCCATTTACCATGGCTTTGACAATAAATTGTATGGTCACTATATCTAGTACTTATGTGATGAAGTAGTGAGGGAAAAGAGACACTCTTCTTGATAAAGAAAACGAAACAATGGTTGGATTTAACAAGTTTGTATGCCTGTGAGGATATCAACTGTGTCTTTTTCACCATATCAGTCTTGGCAGTGGTGTCTTGCCACCTCCAAGTGTCTTCTATTGTAATCAGCATCAAGAAAGTAATCCAGAGCAGAACATGAGCCATATGAGACACCACTTTGGACCCCAACACTGGGTAAGACTTTGAGTGGCTTGAGTAACCAGCATAGGCAAGTAAGAGGAAGAATAAAACATAATCAATCATATTAATTTTTCCCTTATTTATGTATATGGCCTGGAGAAGTTTGAGAGAATTAGGCTATACTTATATAGCTTCCAAGTGAGACAGAAGGTCTCTGACTTAGGATGTCTCCACATAATTTTTTGACTTTATGATGATGTGAAAGTGATACGCATTTCGTAGAAACTGCACTTCGAGTACCCATAAAACCATTCTGTTTTTCACTTTCTGTATAACATTCAATAAGTTACTGGAGATATTCAGCACTTTATATTGTAAAATAGGCATTGTGTTAGATGATTTTGCCCAACCGTAGGCTAATGTAAATGTTCCAAGTACATTTAAGGTAGGCTAGACTAAGCTATAATAGTCAGCAAGTTAGGTGTGTTAAATGTATTTTCAACTTATGATATTTTCAACTTATGATGGGTTTATCAAGATGTAACCCCATCGTAAGTCAAGGAGCATCTGCATTTAGAAACTTAATTGCCAAGCAATGTCTGATTTATGCAGGACTTGATATTGAGCCTATTAGCAGATATTGTCTGTATGTTACTTCTCAATAAAATTTTTCTGTGATAAGCAAATGAATAGCTTCTTATTTGGGCCGAAGCTTGTGTAATTTCCCTATTTGAAGTCATAGATAACTAACTAAATTATACAAATATGTCATTGCTCATAGTGTCGTTTGGGCCATCAGGTCATTAGGAATTTCGAAAGTAATTGAGGTTAGCTGCTAATAGGTAAATTTACACATATAGGCAGTAAAAACACCTACACATGAACAGAGCTATCCCATGATCATGATACACTTTGAAGATAAAACTCCTTTGTTAAAATATTGGCTTTCTTCAAAAACTGTTCTAAAATTGGGTAAGCTATACTGGCAAGGATCATTTATGTCCCTGATACACTGTGCATGTATACAAATGTGTGGTGAAAAAATAGCTTGTAAACATCATTGTCTAAATATTTTGTGCACATATTGCTAAATATTTTTAAAATCACATAATTTTTTTCACCCTTAGCCTTCCTTTTTTTTTTTTTTTTGCATGCTTCTGGTTTTTTTTTTTTCTTTTATCCAGTATTGTAATGTCCCATTCTTGTATTGACCTTAGGTATTCTCTCACCAAAATCTAATGCCCATTTGTTCAACTAATTGGTTACATTCTTTTAAAATGAATTTCAATTTGTAGCTTTTACTATTGGATTGCAGCTTAAGCAATTTATCTGCAATGACGAAATTAAAGACTTGATTTTGACAAAAGCACTTTATTGTCAGCAATGAAGTCTGCTAAATTGCTTCAACGCAGGAATTCTCTGTGTAGAGCCTCACTTTGTGGTTGGGCTGCCAGGCTCAATTTGTTTATAGATAAATGGCATAATTTGGGAAGTGGTGGTTTAGTTCAGTTTGAGGTTGAAATCAGGTTTTTAGGACTGAATATATTTTATTCTCCTAGTCATGAAAATTGAGATTAAAGGTTGAGAAACTTTGGCCACGGGTTAGCCTCACTGAACTACAAAGAGGAAGCTGGTTGCTAAGAGAAGTAACTCAGACTAAGCCACTCTTATATTTTGCTTGGCCAGTTTAAAAAACATAGGCCAATGTAATTAATTCAGATTTTCCACAGATGATTCATCCTCTGCCTAGGAACCTTATGATCTAGGATTTTTTTTTTTTTTTTTTTTTTTTGAGGCAGGATCTCTCATGGTGGCACCGGCTGGAAGGCAGTGGTGCAATCCTGGCTCACTGCAGCCTAGAACTCCTGGGCTCAAAAGAACTTCCCACCTTAGCCTCCAGAGTAACTGGGACTATAGGTGCATGCTACCATGCCTAACTCTTGGTCTCAAGTGATCCTCTTGCCTTGGCCTCCTGAAGTGTTAGGATTACAGGTGTAAATCACCACACCTGGCCTAGGCAACTCTTATTATTCAAGTGGAATTAAGCCTCACTTGGGTTTTGAATCTCTCTTCAGGCCATGGCTTAGCATGCATCTCATTCATGAGTGTACCAACATGGTATAGTGTTATGGTTAAATATGTTGAATTTGCATCTTCTTACTTTTGGAGGCGGGTGGGGGACAGGTGACTAGGCTCCACAACTGAAGCAAAAGAGAAATAAGTAAGTATAGATTATTGGAATAAAATGTAGAGTCCACCAGTGCACCCTTATATTATAGTCAATTGATATTTGTTAAGGGTGCCATGATAATTTAACAACAGTGGAAAGAATACCTTTTTTCAACTAATGGTCCTGAGAGAATTAGACATCCATACTCAAATATAAAATGGATGATAGACCTAAATATAAAATGTGAAACTATAGAACTCTTAGAAGAAAACAGAATTGAACATTGGTGACCTTGAATTAGGAAATGGTTTCTTATACATGACACCAAAAGTGTAAATAACAAAAGAAAACAAACACATAAAGTGGATGTCATCAAAATTAAAATGTTTGTGCTTGAAAGTGCATCATAGAGAAAGTGAAGTGACAACCACAATATGGGACAAAATGCTGATCATATACTTGATAGGGAACTGGCTTCAGCATACACGAACTCTTATAATTCAATAATTATAAACAAAACAGAACAAATGAACTAGTTTAAAATGATAAAAATATTTAAATAGACATTTCTTTAGAGAAGATAAATAAATGGCCAATAAGAATGTAATAAAATACTCAAAATCATTAACCATCGGGAAAAGGCAAATGAAAACCAAAATAAAATGCCACTTCACACCTGCTAGGATAGCTATAATCAAAAAGAAATATAATAACAAGTTTTGGTGAGAACATGGATAAATTGGACCCTCATCTACTGCTGGTGAGAATGCAAAACAATGCAGCTACTGTGGAAAACCCTTTGGCAATTCCTCAAAAAATTAAATATGGAGTTACTATATGACCCAGCAATTCCACTCCTAAGTATATACCCAAAATAAATGAAATCATATGTCTACACAAAAACTCGTACTTTAATGTTCATAGCAGAATTGTTCATAATAGCTAAAAACTGGAAACAAGCCAACTGTCCACAAACAGATGAATGGATAAACAAAGTATTATATATCCATATAATGGGACGTTATTCTGTCATAAAAAGTAACAGAGTGCTGACACAGACTACAACAGGGAGAAACCCTGAAAACATTAAGCTAAGTGAAAGAAGTCAGTTAGAAAATACCACATACTATATGATGCCAATTACATCAAATAGCCAGAAAATGCAAATCTTTAGAGACAGAATAGATTAGTGGTTTCCAGGAGCTGGGATTGGGAGTAATAGGGAGTGACTGTTAATGGGTATATGGTTTATTTTAGGCATGATGAAAACGTTACAAGATTGATTGTGGTGATGACTGCATAATTGTGTGAATGTAAAACCATTGAATTGTATGCTTCAAATGAGTTAATTACATGGTGTTAGAATTCTATTTCAATAAAACTGATAAATAAAAATATTTTAAAAATAAATAAATACTCTGAATTATAAAGAGGACTGCCTAAACCTGGGGCCACACACTTCCTCTTGGGGACCTTAAGTGATTGCCAAGCTGACCCAGTACCTCTAGGCACTATCTAAATCCATTCTTTCTTCTGGTCTGTATAAAAAAGTCTTAGGCATGGAGATATGGAGTAGAAAATGTCAGAATTGTTGACTGTGATGATTTTAAAACATATCTGCAGATTCTTTGACACTCCTCCCATTGAGATGTTAATTTCCTTGAATCTGAGCTGACTGACCTCAATGACTTGCTCATAACCAGTAGAATGTGGCAGAAGTGAAACAGCAGAACTTTCATGGCAAAAAAAAAAAGCCATGGAACTTCTGTCTGGTTCTCCCTAGCTATTAGCCTTGTCTACTTGCATTTGGATCACTGAGCCACCATGTAAAAATTCCGAGGCCACCATGCTGTGATGAATTTCAGGCCACATGGAGAGTCCTAATGTAGGTGCTCTGGCTTACAGCCCCAGCTTTACAGCATTAACTGCTGGTCATATGAATTAAGAGACCTTCAGGTGATTCCAGCCACCTGTCACCATGTCTGGCCAACTTAGACAAAAACTGTTTAAAAATTGCTGTTTTCTGCCACTAGCTTTTGGAGTGGTTTCTGTGTAACAGGAGTGAAAACAAAGTATGATGAAAGGTTATTTCCCAAATTTGAGGCCATATAAAAGGAAAAAGTTCAAAGGGAATAATTGACGGAGATTGAAAGTATATTACAAAGAAGGACATTGTCTTTCTATTAACCACTTTGATGTCTGCTAATGGATCAGGTTCACTAATCTGTCCATGTGTTTATGCAAGTAGGGAAGTAAAAAGGAGAGTTGTCAGGTCATAGAGAGGCAGAGACAATAAATCAGCCTGGATTCCCTATTTTGGATGGCAAGTGAACATCAGGTCAGGTAATTGGGTTTGTGCCATCTTGCTGGTATCTTTCCCAAGATGGCTGGCAGTCTGTCGTTCAAGGTAACTTTAGGAACTCTGTGGAATGCTCTTATGGTAGGAGCTAGGATTTGGGTTTGGAGTAAGTATGAGTGATTGAAGAGAATTGGAGGCAAATCATTCAGGTGTACTGTACTCATTGGAAGTATCCAGGTTACAAGCTCAAGGATGGGGACTGCAGGCAATTAGCACGGGTTATCTATCCAAGATTAATGGGAGTGTGTGTCTGAACAAAGGCCATGATAGTACAGAGACAAATGCAGGAAATCAAATAGCAAGGCTTGTCAACCTAAATCATAGAGGTTCTCCTGCGATATTGAGTTTATTTGAGACCGTGCAGGGGATTTGAAAATCGGGATATATAGGCTATAGGGACCATATGCACATTCAAAGGGGTTAAGGCAAGGGGATGATATTTTAAAGGCAAAAGAAAGACACTTAATTTTCTCTGAAACAAAGAGAGTATTGGTTACAAGGTCTTATCACAGTAGTTGATGCCAGTTCATTAGTAGAGAGAATGTATCAGGCAAGCTTTTTGTGTATCCGGCTGGCTATCCTTGTGACTCATGCAGCAAGCTGCAGTTTAGAAAGTCCTTGGCAAAAGTTCTCATTACAGGCATGTGTGTGTAAGAGCTCTTTGGAGAGTCTTTGTAATGGTTTTTACCATAAAGATGTATGCATAAGGGCCCTCCCTCCTCAGCCTCCTGGAATTATTTATTTATTTTTGTTAGGATTTGATACAGGTGATTTCATTTTGATTCTGACAACTTTCATGAGCTTATGCTAGAAATAAAAAGGAAAGGAAAGTGGTATAGCATATCAAGGCTTAGGGCCAATGGTGGAAAGAAGCAGTGTGATAAATTGCTAGAAAAACTCATTTAAAAGAAATAAAGAGCTCAGGGCTTGCTTTCCATCGTTTTTTGGAGTCCATTGTCATAAAAAGACCTGACTTGACTCTGAAAGATCCCAGTGCAGTCTTTATTATTAATCCAGACTGAACCAACAAAATTAGAAATCCAAGGAATTGTGGATCAAGAATCCCTTAAGGATGTACCTCCACAGAAAGACTGCTTTTGAATACTTGCCACGAAGATATCAATTAGCACCAACCAAAGAAGCAGTAATAAGCAAGAAAGGAGAGGGAATTATAACCACTGTCAGTTAAATAAAAAGACCTTTTCTTTCTCATGTCAACTCTCTGACTACTGAAGAGAGTTGGAGATAGGGGTAGGAGATGTCCACAAGATGATCTTGCTACTTCAACCACTATAAGCAGTCAGGGTCCTCTACCAAACCTGCACTGGGAAAGAAGATGTAAACGAGATTCAATTGAAGGTGCAGAAAATATTATTAAGAGAACAGGGTATTAATAATCTTTTATTTCAGGCAGTAATTACTTATATTCTTCTCAATTAAAATTCTTCAATAAACAAGTTACATGAATAAAATGATTTTATATCATTGAGCCTCGGGGTGCTTATGTAAAGTACTGGGGTACTAAAAGTACTGGCTGTGTAGGTTTGTTGCTGTGATTAACTGCAAAGCCCCTGAAATGATGACAAAGAAAAGCATGGTCTCAGCATTTAGCCAGTATTATCAATGTTCTCATTCGACCATGGGAAGAATAATCAGAAAGCTATTTTGGATTTCTAAAGCTTAAATAGAATTCTAGTAAACTGCTTTGAGTTGCAAGCATGAGAGTTAGAGAATTTCTAGGGCTTCCTTAATTTTATCGCTCATATTCTTATTTTTAAAAGTTTATTATTGAGAATGCCCCTGCCTCTACTTAAATAGAAATATTTTGTTTTCTAATCTTACTTAAGAGTCTTCAGTGACATTTATTTTATATATTATATAGGGAAATATTCATTACCTCTCCACCCTCTTAATATAATCCTGAGATAGGTTAGAGTAAAATTGCTTATAAGTAGGAAAAAATTGTTTATAATAAATATGGTGATTTATAGGAGATAACTGAGGACACGCATCTTCTAACTGCTAACCTCCCTAACACATCATTGACTTATTATGGGGTGTTGTTGTTATGTTGATAAAGGTGTAGATTTATTGGGAGGGGCTTCTAATAATGTGTGGGAGAGAGCGGTCAAAAGATACCATGAACCTGCTCCCATGATCCTGGTAGTCATATGAGGTCAAACATCTTTGCATGGTTTATATGAGCCAGAGTAGTCTCTGACTTCTTGAACAAGAATCAGCTACATGGGCGTCTGCTATCTATTAATGAAAAAGAGGAATGGGCATAGAATTCAGGCAAACTAGTTGGTATCTGTTGCTTTTAGGAAATTTCAGAGAAGCAAGTTAGACAAACTGTTTCCTACATGCTCTGTTAAGAAAACAAGTTAAGCAATACCTTCACTTTGACTTTTAACTCAACATTTATTTGTGCACTGAAAAATCTTTTATCTGACTTAAAATTTTATCTTCTCATATTTTATTTATTATCTTAAATAGTTCTACTTATTATCTATGAAAATATTACTTCTATTTTAAAAGAACATTAAAATATACAAATATTGGTGGCCAGATGCAGTGGTGCATACCTGTAATCCCAGCACTTTGGGAGTCCAAGGCGGGTGGATCACAAGGTCAGGAGTTCGAGACCAGCCTGGCCAATATGGTGAAACCCTGTCTCTACTAAAAATACAAAAATTAGCCGGGCATGGTAGTAGGCACCTGTAGTCCCAGCTACTCAGGAGGCTGAGGCAGGAGAATAGCTTGAACCCGAGAGACGAAAGTTGCAGTGAGCCGAGATCACACCACTGCACTCCAGCCCCTGGATGACAGAGTAAGACTCTGTCTCAAAAAAAAAAAAAAAAAAAAATACACACACACACACACACAAATATTGGCATGGTTTGGATGTGGTTATGTGGTTTATGCCCATGAAAACTCATGTTAAAGTTTGGTTGGCAGTGCAGCAGGGTTGGCAGCTGGGGCCTAGAGGGAGGTGCTCGAGTCATGGGGTGGATATTTTGTGAGTAGATTTGTACTATTCTTGTGGTAGTGAGCGAGTTCTCGCTCTGGCGAAACAGACTAGATTAATTCTCAAAGGAGTAGATTAGTTCCCCCGGGACTAGGTTGTTATAAAGTGGGTCAGCTTCCTTGGTTTCCCTTCTTCTTTGCCCACATCCACTTGCCTTTCCATTACTCCACCACGCTTGATGCATTACATGTCCCTCAACATAAGCCAAGCAGATTCCAGCACCAGGCTGTTAGACTATCCAGCCACCAGAACTGTGAGATAAATAAACTTCTTCTCTGTTATAACAGCACAAAACAGACTAAGAAAGACATCTTTTACATGTATTATTGTTTTTAATTTTTATGGTATTATAAAATAAGAAGGGCTAGTTTTAGCATGCTCATTGTATAGGTGAGAAAAATAAAGCACAAACCTTTTAAAACTTGTTTGAAGTCAGAAAGTATAACTAAGTGATGACTCTAAATTTCCAGCTCATTCTGCTTAGTAGTGTTGGTCAACATTTTGTTTTTGTCACTAGACATCTGAAAATGCATATACACAACATGATAAGACTATAAAGGTAGATTTTATGTGACAACGAAACAATAAAACATTACCATAAGCTACACAGGAAAATTAAAGCAATATTTTTAAGTCAGAAAATATTTTGTTGAACTTTTCCCAAGAGGCATAAAATGTTAAAATGCATAAATGTGAAAATGTGAAAATTTATCCAGATATGTATATTGAAATATGATAAATAGCCCAAAGTGAAATGTTTTTAAAGTCCTCTTTAGTTTCCAATGAAAAAAGGAGAATGTAAAACATTGTGTGTCACATTTAGAAATATATATAAACGTTTGCTGATATAACAGATAAAGTTAAATTATGAATAATTTTTATTAACTTGTTGACCACTACAATTCCTATAGGTTTCTCAAACCATGAAATACATTGAATTTAATTAAGCATTATATACCAAAGAATACCTAGGTCTGTGTACTCTAGTAGCCACTGTCTTTTTGCACTGGAACAGGGAATAATCAGCACGTTAGTCTTTGACTCTTTTTCTACTCTTCTCTTTTTTAGTTTGTTGATCCTAGCTAAGATAACTGTAGTGATTTATTCTTGATGTGGCTCCTTGTTTTTTCTATTGTATATTTTCCCCAACAGTCAATGATAATAAGGGAATGTTACATAGATTCAAGCAAATTCTCATCATCATATAGCCTCAGGAAAATATAATATTCATTGGAAGAGATCCTTAGAATACTCATGCTTCTCCTTTGTATGTGTGCATGTGTGTGTGTGTGTGTGTGTGTAGGTAGCTAGTGAGTAGGAGGGAAGGGTTCAAACTCCAAAGACAGAAACAAGGCCTCTTATAATATTATAGAACTGTAATACACACACACACACACACACACACACACACACACACACACACACACATATATAATGTCCTGCTATATATAACTGATTATATATATATGTATATATCTCCTCACTATGCTTGATAAACTGATTCCTAATTTTGTTGGTTCAGTTTAGATTAACGTTAAGGACTACACTGGAATTTAGCAGACACAACAGTAGGTCTTTCTATCTGACTAGACACCAAACAACAATGGATAGCAAGTTCTGAACTCTGCATTATTCTTGGATCACTTCTGGAAATTCACCACAGTGTTTCTGTCCCAAATTGGTGTTCAGCATTGGTACTCTATTCCACTTAGTTTCCTTCCTTTTTTGTTTCTAGCTTCAGCCTGATTATTTGATTTCCGTATTTGTCTCTGTATTCTCTATCATCAACCTTATTCAGATGTCTACACTTTCATAAATCCTGAAGAAATACCTGCACTACTTGGACTTGTAATCTGTTTAGTTCTAAAGAGTTATGCTTAATAAACACCACTAAGAAATTCCCAAATAACTGGGCAATATTATCACTTCCAATTTATGCTTCAAATTCTTTCTCAGTTTTTAATATCAATTTCTCAGTACTTCAACAAACACCTAAGCTCTGGAACTGCCACCTCCCTCTACATTCTCAACAGGTGACTTTCTCTCTAAATCATCAGTAAAATAAATACAATTTTGTGAGGTATCCCTTAACTTCATGCCGTAACATCTATACATTTAACTATACTCTTTATCCTTTTCTCTTGTTAAAATATATGACGTGTGGTAATTTTACATGTTTAAAATCCTCTTATCAAAAGTTGGAGTCTAATTCTGCTTCAGTTTATATATTAACCTTAGTGATACATTTCTTATAAATAAAGTGGAACTGAAGGAATAAGTGATGCTATATGACTTCTGAGTCTACTCTAGAAATAGGTGATACTTTCTCCTGAATGCACTATCTCTCTCCCTATCTCTCTCTGCAGATGATCATCCTTGTAACTCTAGCTATTAGGTTATAAGCAAGACTAGGTCACATGTAGAAGCCACGTATATATGTTCCATCATCCAATCTCAGGCAGGGTTCCAACTGATAAATTGAAAAAGAAGATGTAAATTATCTCTGTTCGTAGATAACATGATCATTTATGTAGAAAACCCTAAAGATGACACACACATGGACAAACACACACATACAACTGTTAGAGCTAATACATTCAAAAAAAGATACAGGATAAAAATCAAAATCAATATGCAAAAATGAATTGCATTTTATACAGTAACAACGAATAATCAGAAAAGGAAATTAAGAAACAATTTCCTTGTACACATCTTTCACTTCCCTTGTTAGTTGTATTCCTAGGTATTTTATTCTCTTTGTAGTAATTAGGAATGGGAGCTCATTTGTGATTGGGCTCTCGGCTTGCCTGCTGTTGGTGTATAGGAATGTTAGAGATTTTTGCACATTGATTTTGTATCCTGAGACTTTGCTGAAGTTGCTTATCAGCTTAGAAGCTTTTGGGCTGAGATGATGAGGTTTTCTAGATGTAGGATCATGTTATCTGTAAACAGGGATAGTTTGACTTCATCTCTCCTGTTTGGATGCCCTTTATTTCTTTCTCATGTCTAACTGCTCTGGCCAGAACTTCCAATACTATGTTGAATAGGAGTGATAAGAGAGGGCATCCTTGTCTTGTGCCAGTTTTCAAGGGAAATTCTTTCAGCTTCCACCCATTCAGTATGATATTAGCTGTGGGTTTGTCATAAATGGCTCTTATTATTTTGAGGTATGTTTCTTCAATATCTAGCTTATTAGAATTTTTTAACATAAAGGTATACAGAATTGTATTGAAAGCCTTTTCTGCATCTATTGAGATAATCATGTGGATTTTGTTTTTAGTTCTGTTTATGTGTATTGATTTGCAAATGTTGAACCAACCTTGTACCCCAGGGATGAAGCCTACTTGATTGTGGTGGATAAGCTTTTTGATGTGCTGCTGGATTCGGTCTGCTATTATTTTGTTGATGATTTTTACATTGATATTCATCAAGGATATTGGTCTCAAGTATTTTTTTGTTGTTGTATCTCTGCCAGGTTTTAGCATCAGGATGATGTTGACCCTCAGAATGAGATAGGAAGGAGTCTCACTGCCTCACATTTTTGGAATAGTTTCAGTAGGAGTGGTACCAGCTTTTCTTTGTACATCTGGTAGAATTAAGCTGTGAATCAATCTGGTCCCGGGCTTTTTTTGTTGTTGATAGGCTTTTTATTACTGCCTCAATTTCAGAACTCATTATTGGTCTGTTCAGGGATTAAATTTCTTCCTGGTTCAGTCCTGGGAGGGTATAGGTGTCAAGGATCCCTTCTGTACACCATATACAAAAATTACCTCAAGATAGATTAAAGATTTACATGTAAAACCCAAAACTATAAAATCCCTAAAAGACAACCTAGGGAATACCATGTAGGACATAGAGGCGTGCAAAGATTTCATGACAAAGATGCCAAAAGTAATTGCAACAAAAGCAAAAATTGACATATGTGATCTAATTAAACTAAAGAGCTTCTGCACAGCAAAACAAGCTATCATCAGAATAAAAAGACAATCTATAGAATGGGAGAGAAATTTTGCAAACTATGCATCTGACAAAGGTCTAATATCCAGGATCTATAACGAACTTAAACAAATTTAAAAGAAAAAAAAACAAACGACCTCATTAAAAAGTGGGGAAAAGGACATGAATGGACACATTTCAAAAGAAGACATACATGTAGCCAACAAGCATATGAAGAAAAGCTCAACATACTGATTATTAGAGAAATGCAAATCAGAACCAAAATGAGACACCGTGTCACACCAGTCAGAATGGCTATCATTAAAAAGTAAAAAAATAAGAGAGGCTTGCGAGGTTGTGGAGAAAAAGGAATGTTATACACTATTGGTGGGAGTGTAAATTAATCCAACCATTGTGGAAGACAGTGTGCTGATTCCTTAAAGACCTAGAGGCAGAAATACCATTTGACCTAGCAATCCATTACTGGGAATGTACCAAAAGGGATATAAATCCTCCAATTATAAAGAGACATGCATGTATATGTTCACTGCAGCACTATTCACATTAGCAAAGACATGGAATCAACTCAAATGCCCATCAATGATAGACTGGGTAAAGAAAATGTGGTACATATACAGTATGGACTACTATGCAGCCATAAAAGAAGAATGAGATCATGTCCTTTGCAGAGACATGGGTGGAGCTGGAGGACATTATCCTTAGCAAACTAACACAGGGAGAGAAAACCACATACTACATGTTTTCACTTATAAGTGGGAGCTAAATGATGAAAATACGTGGACACATAGAAGGGAACAACATACACTGGGGCTTATTGGAAGGTGGAGGGTGGGAGGAGGGAGAGCATCAGGAAAAATAACTAATGTGTACTAGGTTTAATACCTGGGTGATAAAATAGTTAGTACAAGAAACTCTATGACACATGTTTACCTATGTAACAAACCTACACATCCTGCACACATACCCCTAAACTTAGAAGTTAAAAAAAAAAAGAAACAGAAAAAATATTTCATTTGAAATAGCTTTTAAATGAATATATTAGGTTGGCACAAAAGTAATTTTGTGCCAACCTAATATATTTTTGCCACTACTTTCAGTGAAAAAAATACAATTACTTTTACATCAACCTAATACTACTTAAGAAGAAACCTAACTAAGAAGGTTAATGTCTTGTATGCAGAAAACTACAAATCATTGCTGAAAGAAATTAAAGTGTACTCAAATAAATGGAAGGATATTTTATGTTTGGGAGTTGGAAGACTTAATATTAAGATGTCAATTCTACCCAACGTGATCTACGGATTCAATGCAATTCTATTAAATCTCAACAGCAACTTTTTAGCAAATCGAAAATTCTAAAATTCATCTGCAATTTCAAAATACTCTGAATAGCTAAAACAATTTTTAAAAAGAAGAACACAGCTGGAGGCCTCATGCTTTCAGATTTCAAAACATATTGCAGAGTTACACTAATAAAATCAGTGTGGTACTGGTATCATGACAGATATGTAGGACAATAGAATAGAATAAGCAGTCGAGAAATAAACCCTCATGTATATGGTCAAATTCTCTTCCACAGTAGTGCCAAGACTACTCAATGGGAAAAGCATGATATCTTCAACAAATGGTGCTTTTAAAACTAGATATCCATATGCAAAAGAAAGACATTGGACCTACATCATTTATGAAAAACAAATCAAAATGGATTAAAGACCTAAATGTAAAGTCCAAACTATAAAGTCCTGGAAAAAAACATAGGGGAAAAGGCTCCATAACACCGCATTTGGCAATGATTTATTGCATTTGAAACCAAAAGCACAGAAAAACAAAAGCAAGCAAACAAAAGGGACTATCTCAAACTTAAAAAAAACCTTTGCTAATAAAAGGACACAATTAACAGAGTAAAAAGGCAACCAATAGAATGGGAAAAATATTTGCAAATTATGTATCTGATAAGGAATTAATTTCTATAATATATGAACAACTACTAAAACTCAATAACAAAAATATCAAATAACCTGTTTGAAAAATGAGCAAAGGACACGAATAGACATTTCTAAGTAGATAATATACAAATGGCCAAAAATCATAAGAAAAGATGCAAAATATCACTAATCATCAAAAAAATGCAAATCAAAACCACAATGATATTTTATCCTATACCTATTTAAAATAGCTACTATCCCCCAAAATAGAAAATAACAAGTATTGGTGGGGATATGGAGAAGTTGCGTGACCCTTGTAGCCTGTTGGTAGAAATGTAAAATTATGCAACTGCTTTGGAAAACAGAATGGCGGTTCCTCAAACAATTAATAGAATGCCATATTTTGTGACAATCTCACTTCTGGGTATAGAGTCAAATGAACTGAAAGCAGAGTCCTGAAGAGATATTTTTACACCTGTGTTTATAATGGCAGTAATCACAATAGCCATGAAGTAGAAACAACTCAAATGTCCACTGATAGAGGACTGGATGAGCAAAATGTGTTTTATTTATGCAGGAATATTATACAGCCTTGAAAAGTAAGGAAATTCTACCGCATTCTAAAATACAAATAAACCTTGAGGACATTATGTTAAATTAAATAAGCCAGCCACAAAAGAATAAATAATAAATGATTACACTTATATGAAGTTTCTTAAAATAGGCAGATTTTTAGAGCTAGAAAGTACCAGAGGTTAGGGGAGGAAGAAAGAGGGTATTGTTGTTTAACAAGTATGAAGTTTAAATTCTGTAGTATGGAATTTAAATTTAAGTTGAAAAAGTTCTGGAGATCTGTTTCAGAACAATGTAAATATACTTAGCATTATTATATATTAAAAATGCTTAAGATGGCCAACTATGACATGTGTTTTCTAATACAATAGAAATAATAAGGATAAGTTAGGAGGACTAAGTTTCTCGGACATCAGTATTATTATAAAGCAATTGTAAATAAGGCACATTGATACTGACACACGAATGGACAGTTAGAATACAGAACAGATCAAATCTGTTAACATACAGACACTTGATAAAATTGGTGCTGTTGTGCAATGAAAAGAGGAAGTCTTTTTTCTAAAATGTTACACAGAAAACTAAAATTATAGAAGAAAAGAGATACGGAAGTTATAGTGAGATGTCTAATACATCTAATAGGAGTCTTAGAAAAGGAATGAGAAAGAATGAGACTAGAAAAATACAGAAATGATGCTGAAATCTTTTAGTGGTGAAGAAATACAGAAATGCTCACATAGGAGCACCCTATCTCAAGATGAAAAATTATAAAGAAATCTATATCTACAAATATCACCCTGAAATAAAAGATAGAAAAAGCAAAGGAAACATCTAAGCAGGCATAGAGAACATAGAGAAGGGATGCTTTTATAAAATATTTTTTAAAAGCTTGGCAATTATCTTCTCAAAAGAAAATATTGGGTTGCCCAGAAACAGTGAATAATATCCCAAATTTGCTGATAGAAATAAGAGTAAATCTAAAATTGCAAACTTAGCAAAACCATATCTCAAAATGAAGGTGCAACAAAGACAATACCAGACAAATAAAATTTAAAAATGTACCCTTAAAAATCCACAGTAATGGAAATTCTGAAAGAGTTACTTGGCTTGATAAACAAGAAGAAAAGATAAACAAGAAAAGTGGTGTATTAGTCTGTTCTCACACTGCTAATAAAGACATGCCCAACACTGAGTAATATATAAAGGAAAGAGGTTTAATTGACTCACAGGTCAGCATGGCTGAGAGGCCTCAGGAAACTTACAATCATAGCAGAAGGGGAAGCAAACTCATCCTTCACATGGAGGTGGGAAGGAGAAGTGCAGAGCAAAAGGGGAAAAGCCCCTTATAAAACCATGAGATCTTATGAGAACTTACTATCATGAAAACAGCATGAGAGTAACTGTTGCCATGATTCAATTACCTCTCATGACACATGGGGATTATGGAAACTACGGTTCAAGATGGGATTTGGGTGGAGACACAGCCAAAATACATCAAGTGGTACATTTTATTAAATCAAACAGACATTGGTGGAATGAAATAATACAAGACTAATGACTTTGAAAGTTAAATAATATCAAAACAGAATATGAAGTCTTATTAGGGTTCTCCAGAGGGACAGAATGAATAGGATATATGTATATATAGAAGGGAGTTTATCAGAGAGAATTGGCTCACACGATTACAAGGCAAAGTCCCATGATGAGTCGTCTGCAAGCTAGGGAAAGAGAAACCAGTAGTGGCTCAGTTCATGTCCAAAAGCTTCAAAACTAAGGAAGCTGATCTTGTAGGCTTCAGCCTCTGGCTAAAGGCCTGAGAGCACCCGGGAGGCTGCT
Source organism: Colobus angolensis palliatus (assembly GCF_000951035.1). Classification (NCBI taxonomy): domain Eukaryota; kingdom Metazoa; phylum Chordata; class Mammalia; order Primates; family Cercopithecidae; genus Colobus; species Colobus angolensis. Next base: position 4,934,953 of record NW_012114489.1, on the reverse strand, counting down.
AGTGCGAGTCCAAAGCCCAAAGAACCTGGAGTCTACTGTTCAAGAGCAGAAGGAATGAAAGCTGTGTCTAGCACAGGAAGAGACAGAAAACAAAAGATGCAGCAAAGTGTGTGCCCCTTCTTCTGCCTGCTTTGTTCTAGTCACTCTGGTAGCTGATTGGATGGTACCTATCCACACTGAGGGTGAATCTTCCTCTTCAAGTCCATTGATTCAAATGTCCATCTCCTCTGGCTATGCCCTTACAGACATACCCAGAAACAATGCTTTGCCAGCCATCTAGGTAACCCTTATTTCAGTTAATATTAGTCACCTAATATTAACCATCACAAAGGCTATATGAGGCAGGAAGAGGTCATAAGGGTAATGTGATCTAAGGTCCTTGAATGGAGAGGAAGAAAATATCTGTTAATATTAGATTTTATTAATTTATACATACTCAAAAGTAATAGTTAATGTTAGCAGAATTAAGTAGATTTTATAATTTCTAGACCAGGAAAACGAATTCAGTAGTATGAGGTAAATCAATAAGTACAAATGAGAAGAAAGTAGAAACAAACTTTAGAAATGCAAGAACAATAAGAAAGCACAAACTAAGCTGATAGATATAAACCAAATATATCAATTATTGCATACACACAGACTATACTCTTTAAACACAAATAAAGATTGAAAAGTTGATTTTAGAAAAAGAAATTCAATCACATGCTGTTCACAAGAGATCTACATAAATGATAAGTACAGAGAAAGACTAAAGATAAAGTCATAGAGAACGACGTACTAGGGAAAGCAACTACAAGAAATATAGTGTAGCTTTATCAACATCATGCAAATTAGATTTTAAGTGTTACAAGAATCATCAGCAGTAAAGAGGGTTGGCACGTAATAAAAATGATTCAATTGTTCATTCATATTCATTGTATTTCAGAGTTTACCAATAAAGCCAACAAATAAAAAATAAATGAGACAGAACTTGAAGGAGAATTGGACAAAGTAATCAACATCAGAATGATTTTCAGAGTATATCTCAGAAAATGAAATACCAAGCAGGAAACATGTGTAAAGAATATATAAAAATTGAACAACATAGTTAAAAAGCTTGATCTATTGCATGTATAAAGAAAGTTGTAATCATCCAGTGGCAAATACATATTATTTTCAAGCACAGAGATCATTTAATGAAAACAGACAATATTCTGAATCAAAAAGCCAATCTAAAAGTCTTCAAAGGACTGTTTTCATGATGACTATGCCTTCTTACACAAGGAAATTTAGTTGGAAATTTAAAAACAACATCAATATTTGGAAGCCAAGAAATAGCTCTCTAACACGTGGGGTATAAGTGAAAAACATAATGGAAATAACAAATATTTGCATTTAAAATTGATGCCAAGGAAAGTATTGTATATCAACAATATCCCAGCTAAGTGGTATGAAGACAAAATGCATACTCTATATTATAAAACATGATGGTCTTAAACTTATCTATGCTGAACATTCCGTGGAAAAGACAAATCAATAAAGACATTCAAGGGAAGTAAGTTTAAGTGTAGTAATTAATAAAATAGCATTAACATATAAACATTAAACAGTTATAGAAAATAATTATTTTAAATGAATAATAAAATTGACATAACTTCTCCGAGAGTGATCAATAAAAGAGAGGATCGCCAATTAGGAATTAACAGGGGTAAATTTTCAAATGCAAAGGAAAGTAAAACATAATAATAGAATATTATGAACAATTTTATGCCAACAAATAAGAAAAAACTAAACTGGAAAAATAGAACTTACCCAAACTGACCTAAGAATATTCTGTCTATTTGAATAATTTCCAATCCAATAAATTCAATTTGCCACTTTATAAAGTCTCTATAAAGAAAACACTGGGACCAGGTAGTTTCATGTACTTTTGTTGTGGTTGTTTTTAATAAACTTGCCAGGCTGGCTCTCAAATTTATATGGCGAGCAAACTTCCAAGAATACATAAGATACTACCATCTCACACCAGTTAGAATGGTGATAATTAAAAAGTCAGGAAACAACAGGTGCTGGAGAGGTTGTGGAGAAATAGGAACACTTTTACACTGTTGGTGGGACTGTAAACTAGTTCAACCATTGTGGAAGACAGTGTGGCGATTCCTCAAGGATCTAGAACTAGAAATACCATTTGTCCCAGCCATCCCATTACTGGCTATATACCCAAAGCATTATAAATCATGCTGCTATAAAGACACATGCACACGTATGTTTATTGCGGCACTAATCACAATAGCAAAGACTTGGAACCAACCCAAATGTCCATCAGTGATAGACTGGATTAAGAAAACGTGGCACATATACACCATGGAATACTATGCAGCCATAAAAAAGGATGAGTTCATGTCCTTTGTAGGGACATGGATACAGCTGGAAACCATTCTTAGCAAACTATCACAAGGACAAAAAAGCAAACATCGCATGTTCTCACTCATAGGTGTGAAATGAACAATGAAAACACTTGGACACAGGAAGGGGAACATCACACACTGGGGCCTGTTGTGGGGTGGGGGAAGCGGGGAGGGATAGCATTAGGAGATATACTTAATGTAAATGACGAGTTAATGGGTGCAGCACACCAACATGGCACATGTATACATATGTAACAAACCTGCACGTTGTGCACATGTACCCTAGAATTTAAAGTATAATAATAATAAAAAAATAACATGGCAAGGAATTATTTTACCAAATATTAAATATTATTATAAAGTAGTCATTAATTAGAATAACAGGATGGTCATATAGGGATAGAAAATTGGAAGGACAAAAGAGAAAAACAAACCTCAGAAGGAGAATCACCATACATGCAAACTTAATTTATATCAGAACTGAGGGACCTCAATAAATGGAGTGTATTAATTAGATATTGATTGCCTTAAGTTTTTAATTGCTAGAAGAACTCAAAGTACACAAACAGTTGTACTTACAAAACAGCTTTCTTAGAGGTAAAGGATACAGGACTTCAACAGGATATGCACTGAAGGGTGCAGAGAATGAAGAGCAGGCTTCTTTGTCACTGGGTCGCACATGCCTTACTTTGCTCCTAGGTCTCAAACCGCTACTTGTATGCTTGAAAATACAGATCAACCTTCACCATCAACCCCGCCAGCCTACGTCACTGAAATTGGGATTGAACCTATACCATACCAAAGAAAATCATTTTCATGGGGGAATTTTAGTTTTAATATGAGAGCTCTATCTATGCAGCTTTAGAAGACAACTTAGGACATTATCTTTATGACTACTGAGAAGAAATAGGTTTTTAAAGGTAGACACTGAAAGCACAAAAATAACAGGAAATGGCCCGAGCGGTGGCTCATGCCTGTAATCCCAGCACTTTGGGAGGCCGAGGCGGGCAGATCATGAGATCAGGAGATCGTGACCATTCTGGCTAACACAGTAAAACCCTGTCTCAGCTAAAAATACAAAAAAATAGCTGGGTGTGGTGGCACGCCCCTGTAATCCCAGCTACTCAGGAGGCTGAGGCAGGAGAATCACTTGAACCTGGGAGGCAGTTGCAGTGAGCCGAGGTCACACCACTGCACTCCTGCCTGGATGACAGAGCGAGACTCCGTCTCAAAAAAAAAAAAATAAAATAAAATAAAAACAATAAGAAATGATTACATTTACTACTTTAAAATTAAAAATTGCCTTTTGTCTCAGGATACAATTTAAAATTTTTATTTTACTTTTAAAATGGTACATAATAATTGTACACATTTATGTGGTACATGTTGATACATATAACATACAGTGATTGGATCAGGGTAATTAGCTTATCCATCATCTCAAACTTTTATTCCTTGGTGTTAGGAGCATTCAATGTCCTCCTTCTAGCCATTTGAAACCATATAATGTGTTATTGTTAATTGTATTTATCCTTTAGTGGTATAGAACACTAGAACTTATTCCCCCATCAAGCTGTAATTTTGTATCCCTTAACAAATCTCTATCTCCCCATTCTGCACCCCTTCCAAACCTCTAATAACCTCTGTTTTACATTTTACTCCTATGATATAAACATTTTTTAAGCTTCAGCATGAATGAGAACAAGCAGTATTTAATTTTCCATTCCTGGCTAGGATCCATTTTTTAAAGGGAAAAATAATGTCTCAACTGAGGAAAAATTGCAGCACATATAACTGATAAATCAATAGTATTCACAATATAAAAACAATGCTTTAAAAATAATTAAAATATAAATAATCCAATAGAAAAAAGTGAGGAAATTTTGAACAGAAAATTCCAATTGAGAAATATAGATGAACACAAAATGTATGACAAATGTTTAACTTCATTAACAGTCAATGGATTAAAAAAGAAAGGAAAGAAGAAAGGAAGGATATGAAGAGCAGAAAGGGGAGAGTGAAAGAGAGGGAGAAAGTGAGAGAAAAAGAAAAGCCAGACAATATCAGGCATGGACATGGATGTGGCACATCTGGAATTTATAATTATAAGTGAAGTATAAATGGATATAAGCCCTGGAATACATATAACCTAGAGTTCTACTCCTGGATGATTATCTTAGAGAAACTGTTACACATGTGTATTACGAGACATGTAAAATGATGTTCTCAGCGTTTTCATAACTGAAAAATCTGGAAACCCTCAAATGAATATCATCCATGTAACAGATAAATTAATTTTGATATATTCATTCAACACACTAGATAGCCATGAAATTGAATGAACTGTTGCTAAACACAACCACACAGAAGAATGTCAAACATATAATCCTGAGAGAAAGAAGCACGTCACAGAAGAATATTCCACTTAGATAAGATGCAGAAAACTGGCAAAATTAAAGAACGTATTGTTTAGGAATATATGCATAGAGGCAAACAGTATAATAAAAATCAAATTCACAGTTATTTTAACTCACCATCTTTAAAAATACTCCTAGGGAAGATTTATGGTAAAACCTCGGTGCTATTCTCACACTTCCTTGTCTCCCTATCTTCTCATCTGCCACCCTGAAACATTTAAGCACCAAGTAACGTCAATTTCACTTTCTGTACATTTTTGGAATGGTTTCACATCTCTTTCTATTCACTGTTCCCATCCTAAAACAGATCCCCACATTCCTTGGATGCATAATTTAAGCAGTTTCTTAACACATGTTTTTGCCTCAAGTTTTGCCCTTGTACTCTTCATCCCCCCAATGCAGCCATAGGGGTCCTTCTAAAATGCAAATCTGATCTTATTACTCTTATAGTGACTTCCATTGCTCATAGAATGAATCCAAATTCCTTACCATGGCCAACAAAGTTCTTAATAATTTGGCTTTTTATTGCTTCGTTCTTCTTTTTCAATACCCACTTATCTCTTCCTCTCAAGTCTTGCCTTTCTCACATCCTATTCTATGTAAATGACAAATTCGCATTTGAAACCCCTGTTGCCTGGCTTGTGTTTCTCAATTGCCCCACCTAAAAGTGGACATCACTTGCTCCAGTACATCTTCCCTAACACAGCATCATTAATGTTAGTGTCTATTTAATAAATGTATGTACATTATAAACTGTAATCCCCATATTATAAACTGTTGACACTGCATTTTGCAGGGTTCTTCACAATACTATGAGTTTTATGAGCACAGAATTCCCAGTACTTGAAATTGTGACTAGCACATAGTAGGATAATATTAATTATTTCTGAATGAATACTTTATTATTTAGGTAGAATACAGGTGCTATGATTTCAGCTGTTTCTCAGAAATGTAATCTGATGTATATTTCTTACTTTCTTTGAGTCTCAGTTTCCTGCTTTGTAAAAATACACCTTTTGCAGATAATAAGCTTCTTTTACTAAACATCATCTAGCCCTCATTTTGTGTGACTTTGCAACTTCTAGTTCTGCTATTATTATAGCTGAGAGTGTCAAAAACCCTGAACCTCATGCAAGATCTGTCAAATCCTAAAAAAATAACTATTGAAACTAAATTTATTTTACTCCTATTTTTACTTTTTCCATTTTTTTCTTCCAACTTTTATGTTCAGAGGGTACATACGCAGGTTTGTTATATGGGTAAATTGCATGAATTTTGACTCTTATGTTTGTATGCATTGGTCTTTTAGCAAAATCTAAGCTTTTATCCCTGATCGCAAAAAAAAAAAAAATCTTCTCATCGAGATTCTCAATGGCCTCCTGAATTTTCTGTCCCACGCATTTAGTTTCTCACCTATTATATGTGACACAATCAGTGCTCCTGCCAAACATAAGGTCTTTGTTTGTATTTCTTCTAATCAATGTATTTTATTTCTCTTACTCTTCACAGAAGTTACTCCTATACACCTTCTTAATATCAACTTTAGTGTCACTTTTCCAGTGATGCCTCACAAAGTAAAACATTTCTGTTAAAGACTCTCAGAATACTGTCTACCTCTCTTTATAGCACATGCACAGTTGACATTTTAAAATTATTTGTGTGGATATTTGTTTAATGTTTAATGTTTATGTCCCTGCCCTAGACATATACTTCACGCAAGTAGGGGTCATATCTATTTTCCATTGTATTTCTACTACCTTTCAAAGTGTCAGACACTTAGTAAGTTCTTAGTTTATTTTTCTCTAAAGTCGAAAGGAAGGAAGGAATGAAGGAAGGAAGGAAGGAAGGAAGGGAAAGAGAGAGAGAGAGAAAGACAGAAAGGGAAAGAGAGCGAGAAAGAGCCAAGAAAGGAAGATGGCAGGAAGGAAAGCAATCAAGAAGAAAAGAATGAAAGGAAGAAAGGAAGGAGGGAAAGAAGGAAGGGGGGAGTGTGGGAAGGAAGGAATAAAGTTAATTCCATTTTTCCAGATACTCTGAGAATGTAAGAGACAAAAGCTGACATAGACAGGTGAGAGACTTGGCCACATTTCCAAAGCCCCGAGTAGGACCACTCATGAATGAACTGTACCACCAGCACTGAAAAATCCCAGAAGTGGGAGTATGAAAGAATTGTTATAGGAAATATCAGACCCAAGCAGGAAAGTTCAAATAAGGCCAGTGGCCAAAAGAAGGTCAGAACTAGAGAAACTAAGTGAATGTCAAAGTAAATTCCAAGAACAAGAACTATTAGTCAGAACTGATCAGCAAGCCAGAATTATGAAGCTACCAGCTATGGCACATGGTTCTGCCATCTCAGATATGATATTGCCGTCATAGTAGGGGGCATAAAAGCAATTGTTGCTAATTGCAACAGGCTAATTTTTTATATAACTGTATGTTTTTCCTATTTGATTGCTCTTCCAGGTTTTGCATATTTTTTACCTTTTTCATTTACTATTTAAATATATTCTTTTTAAAAATGAAAGGTATAAAGAAGATATTAAAAATTCAGATAAATTTGTGAGCTTTCTTTGTGGTTTAATTTCCTGACAGCAAATAACAGTTTTGAGGCCACAGATGGGGCCTTTTACACTAGGATTTTTATATCATTGAATCTTCCCCAAACCTCTAAAAAATAAGCAATATCTCTATTTTGCAGATAAGGAAACCAAGGCTTATAAAGACTTGGAGTTCTATAGAAATACCTTTAAGCATGTCTCAATCAAGGTTCACAGTGTTTCCATGGAAAAATATTAACCTTGAAATTAAGAACCTTCTTTCTTTATAATAAATTCTTCGAATATTTGCTTTCTGATGTTGAAACACTTTTAAAAAGCAAAATAATTTGTAAATTTCCCTCCCTTTACATAGAGAAAGAAGGGTACTAATGTGATTTTTAAAAACTACTTTGACGGATCAATAGAAAATATATTTTTTGAGAACGAATTTTAAGACAGCTGGATTAGTATTTTTCAAACTGTAAAGCAGTGATTTTTTAAAAATGAGATCTTACACAAAACTATAAACAGATAAAAAGAGCAGCTGCCCCAGCAGAACTGAGGGTGGAGGGGCTTCTTGGATCCTGAAGCCCCTTACATCTTAGCAGTGATACTCTGAGGCACCCCTAGGAAAACCGAGGGCCCTGAGCAACATAGAAGTTACAGCTAATACATTCTAAATGCCTAAGAGGAAAAGAAGATAAAGCCTGAGAGGGGTGGGAGGACAATCAAAGGAAAAGTTAAATACAGCCTTATCCTTTTCATTTTTAAAATATGGCTGAACCTCATTTAAAAAGTCATATTTTCATTATTCTTTGCCATTATTTTTTATACACAGTTTTCAGACATATGTAGTTTGGACACTTCTTTAGCGGTCTAAAGGGTAACTGAATCCTAACTGGTGAGTTCCAGTGTTCTGGTTTGCTCTTCTTAGGGTACTACTCTATGAATGTATATTGCAAATTCAGTGTGGAACAGAAGTACTGCTGTCCCCTTTGCCTTATCATAACATTCGAAGTTGTATCCCAGCACAGGAATGCATACTGTTTTCTAGTACTCACGTATTTCTTTTCTTTCTTTCTTTCTTTTTTTTTTTTTTTTGGCAATCTGCACTAAGTTCTCACTTGCCATTCAATTCCACATGTACTTCTGTATTTAGCTAATTTAGCACATTTCCATTTTATTCTTATTATTGACTTGGTTTCTTTCTTACATATTCAGAATTATAGTAAAGAATAGTAACTGCTTAATTCCTAACCATACATTTCTTTAAAATTATCAAACCACTAATGGAAAAGTTTCTTCTAACATTAATTCTTCATTGCAGATAATAATGTTAAGCCTAATGCTAAAGGTTTTCTATCCCTTAGTTTTCAATTCTTATAATGATACTATATGTTATGTGTAGTATAGTATAAGAGACATTTTCTGGCTGTAAGAGTAATGACAGCCATAAGGTCCACTCACACGTCTCACATTATGATGAAACTTGGCCTGGGAATTTTCATCCCTGGCCCAGGGATTTCCAGGAGAGACCACTTCGGCATATTTGCAATTCTCATAAACCTTAAAACAAAGTTTAGCTTTACAAGAATAGCTTAAACTCCCTTTATGAATAAAACATCTGGTAACTGGCCTGGACTGAGTACAGGTATAAGAAAGGGAGAAAACTCTCCCACACTTTCAGATTGGTCCCCAGATGGAAATTTCATAAATAATAGGTCATTTGACTCCCTGACTGTATCTGGCTTATGATACTAGCCTGTTCCCACTCTCTGTCTTGTAAGAGTACTGCCAGAATAAACTGCTTGAGCATCAGACAGTGCCTAAGACTCATCTTGGACATAATTCAGACTGAAGGGGAAATGTCACACCTGGGAGAGCTGATTAATTAGGACCACCCAAGAGCCCTGAATATGACAGTATGTTATCTCTATCTCCATTTTGCTGCTGAGATCTTTTGTTTAGTGCTTTAGTCATATCAATGTGACCTAATTTGGTATTTACATAGACAGGGGATATTAATTCTAGTTTTGGCTCCCTGACATATCAAATAAAAGGCTTATTTCTGCCACTGTAACATGGAAAAAATGGATATCTTTTTCAATAGATCAATATTGAAATGGCATAACTTGCCTCAGTTAATGAAAGTTCTTAAAGAATGCAGTGCTGTGTAATGATGCTGTCCAAAATTAAAGGAAGAATAATCATGGATTGCTGGAAAGCTTCTAAAATTAATTTTAATTTAGAAAAGTTTCTGATATTTACTTCACTTTTAACAAGGTTTAGTTTAATAATCAATAGAGTAAGACCCATTTGTCTAGTGACAAATAAGGACATCTACACTGATTGTTGTAAAATCATGAAATTTTGCACAATTAGAAATGGACATTTCTAAACAAAATGTAAGTTTTTTCATTCATAATTATTAAAAATCACACCAAATATAACACTACCTTTTATTTTTTCTACATAAGATACTAAACATCTGAACTCTATGGATATAAAGTAAGTTCAGTATTTAAATTATTGTTAGTTATCATTCCTAGATAATTTCATAATGGAATGTAAACCACCTTTTTTTAAATTCAATTAAACAAATATTTAGTGACTAACTACAATTCTCTAAAAATGCTAAGAAGCAATACCGTGATCCCCCACGGGGAATTAGTTCCAAGCCTAATAAGCCGTAACATGGTAAGTGTACTGGAAAGTGCGCTTGGACAAACCAAAGTGTAGCTTAACCCAAAGCATCCGACCAGGAAGATTTCATCACGACCTGATCACTTTGAGCCAACTCTAGTCCCAGACCTCTCTAAAAATAATATCAAAACATCTTAATCAAACCATTTACCTTAAACAAAAGGATAGGTGACATTTCTAAACAATGGTCACATTCATTGGATTTTTTTCTCCTATAGCAGATAGGAGATAGATACCACAGATGCTCAGGTTCCTTATATAAAAAGTCACAGTACTTCAATAGACCTATTCACACCCTCCCTTATGCTTTAAATCTTTAGATTATTTATAATACCTAACACAATATAAATGCTATGTAAATAACTGTTACATTGTATTGTTTTTATTTGTATCATTTTTATTATTGTATTGTTATTTTTATTGTTCTTTTCTGATTGTTTTCAATCTGCAGTTGGTTGAATACATGGATGCGGAAGCTGAGGATGCGGAACTTATAGATATGGAGGGCTGACTATAAGCAAATACTGTCTGGATCTTTTGAATTGTTTCCAATAGACTATTAGTAAATATGAGGTTCTATTTACTTCTTAATGTTTTGTTCATTCCTGCACCATAGGCTTTCATTTATTCATGCCTAAACTCATTCAGCAAGTATGTATTAAGCACCCACTATACTGAGATACTGTGATAGTCTGTGAAGCATTATATGAAGATTGGAACTGACATGATGTATGCCCTCATACATCTGGTGAATAATATAGAAAATTAAATGGGCAAAAATAAAGTGAAATAAGTTCTGTGATAAGGGAACTCTAGGTGGTAAGGCAACACTTTGCAGGAGCATGAGGAACTCTTGGAAACTTCAAATTCTTTGGTCAAATTCATTGGAGTTTTTTCTCCTATAGCAGATGTATTGATGCTCCATCTATATTCCCTTGTTTCTTATAATTTTAGTAAAGCCTACAGCATCCTATTGGAAGAACCTCAAACCTCTTAGTCCATGTATTGAATAAGCCATAATTCCTGGTGAGCGGATGCCCCTAACAGCAGCCATTAATTAGTAATGGATGGAATTTAGAGTTAAATATCTACGTTTCCTTAGTCCTCAGGTGGGGTATGTCTGAGGCATGTTCTGCATAATGTCCCGGAGTTTCCCAGTGGAATTGTGCCTTGGTTACCCATAGGAATAACCTGATCAGTAACACATCAATTATTGGCTTTCTTTAGTTACCTATGTCATATCTCTCCTCAGCATGGGGTGTTTTTAGGATTATGTTCCAAATAAACTACTTTCATACAAATCCTTATTCCAGGGTATATTCTAGGAGTAACCTAGCCTATTATATTCACACTCCAAAACTTAGAGAAGTTTTCTTAAAAATTCTTGACTCTAGGTCTAGTGAATCCGTATATCTTTGACTTAACCCCTTCAGATGAGAGAAATGAAGGCCATACAATTTTACCAGTAAAGCATAACAAAAATATATTTCTTCTGAATCCCATACCACTGATATTTCTATAAAATTATGATATTATCTACCCAGTCAGGAAGATGATCTCATGGGAACAATTGTCGTGTTATATAAAAGCTTTTCTAATTATCTGGTAAATAATTTCTCAGGTAGATAATTGAAACTGACACACTAATCTTGAGTACTGAAAAGCAAGAATATTGTCATTATCCTTGGATATGCCATATTTATCTAGCCATATAAGTAGCTTGACATCTAAATTCTTATGTAGAACTTTGCCATGCAATGTAAAAAAGTAAAGATACCAAATTTCAAGACCTCATTTTTACAGTCAGAAGATAAAAAAGTAAAGATTTCAAATTTCAAGACTTCATTTTTACAGTCAGATTACTTTGAAAGAAGTCCTCTGTATGCAATGGGTTCTGTGCTCTGATCACTTTATTCCCTCATAACTTCAAATCTACAATTAGTAAAAATCTTTGCTGTTACTCCCAGGATTACTATACTATCCCTAGTGGCTTGCCTTTAGACTGCCCACACCTTTGCAAACAGTGCCTTCATTAGACTCTCTTTGAATATTTCTCGACTGAGATCCCAGTTGATAGAATCTCAGCTTATAAAATGAAGAAATAATCTAGGGGATATAAGGAAGATGGCCAACTAGAAACCCTTAGCACTTGTCTGCCCCACAAAGACAGCCAAAACAATGAAAAAAACAACCACATTTTGATGAAAATAACTAGAGTGTCAGAATTCATCAAAGCAGTAGTAGAAATCTTATAGAGTACAGAAACCCAGAATAGCAATATAGGGAATGAAAGGAACATTTGGCTTTTACCACTGCCTTCCCCAGCTGAGACCAACTCACAACCAGGAGGAACTTCCCCTATAGGGGAAGCTAAGCAAGAGGACCCCAGCAGCCCATATCAACACCTTGAACAACTGCAGTCCTCACCAGTGCGGACCCCTGCAGTCCTCACAGGCAGTAAGCCCAACTGAGGGAGCTGCCTGGAGTCCATACAGCTATGCTCCCCCCAGAGAAGGAACCAAATCTGTGCCCTGCTCTCTCTGACCTGTATGGCTACTGTGCTACGCCATCTTGGAAACAAAACTACTGCTGGAGTGTGTCCTGCTCCAGGAGCAAGTGGCCACAGCACCCTTCCATCCCTCAGGCTTAGCCACAACCTCGCTCATTGGCTCTACTTATTTGAGCCAAGCTGCTGCTCTATCTGTTCCTCCTAGTTACTGCTGTATCCTGCCCCTTGTTGCCTCAGCCAAAGTTGCCTACTCTCTCATGAAGATATAGTACCTTGGTAGAGCTTCACCATCTACCCTTACCAGTCTCTGCTTTGCACTCCCTCCCAAGGGGAAGAGTGCCTTGACAGAATCACTCTATATACCCTTACCAGGCACTGCTGCTGTGCCCCAACCCTAGGGACCTGAGCTGAAAGTGCACTTTGCCTCCGAGGGAGATGGTGCTTTGACGGAGACACTCCATGTCCTCCTCTGGTCACTGCTGCACTCTGCTCCCTATGCTGGAGCTGAAGCAGCACCCTACATCTTAGGGAAATGGTGCCTTGGCAGCCCAGAGCAGTCGTGAACCCCTGTGCCTGAACTAAAGCAGTGCCCTGTCTCTTGATAAAACATACTTTGGGGCCAGGAGCAGTGGCTCACACCTGTAATCTCAGTACTTTGGGGGATTGAGGTGGGCGGATCACCTGAGGTGAGGAGTTCGAGACCAGCCCGGCTACCATGGCAAAACCCCATCTCTACTAGAAATACAAAAATTAGCTGGGCATAGTGGTGGATACCTGTAATCCCAGCTACTCAGGAGGCTGAGGCAAGAGAATCACTCAAACCCGGGAGGAGGAGGTTGTAGTGAGCCAAGATCGCACCATTGCACTCCAGCCTGGGTGGCAAGAGCGAAACTCCATCTTAAAAACAACAACAACAACAACAAACACACTTTGGACAGCCAGAGCAGTCGTATCTCCCCTGCCCCTGCACCCAGTGCCTAAATTGAAGCAATACCTTACCTCCTGGGAAACAGTGCCTTCACCATCCAGAGTGGTCTCATACCCCTGTACCTAAGCTCAAACAGTGCCCTGTGTCTCTGAGAAGCAGTGCCTTTGCTTCTTGGAACAGACACATCCCTCCAGGCACAAGCTAAAGCAGTACATTGTCTCCCAGGACATTAGTGCCTTGGCCAAGCTGAGCAGGTGCACATCCCTGGGCTGAGCTGACATGGTACCCTGAGTCCCAGAGAAACAGAGCAATGACTGAGATGACACACACTGCCCTGTAGGGCAAATAAGTCTAGTACCCTGTTTTTCTGGAACTGAACTAGCTCCCTTAGAGACGGAGGTGCTGAGACATCTCTCCACCCCCAGGGAGTAGAGTCATCGCTGTGCTGCTCACTGTCCCCCAGATGAATAAACAACCACTTTTTGATGGAAATAACTAAAGGAGAGTGTTGGATTGTATCAAAGGAGTAGGAGAAAACTTACAGAGCACAGAAACACAGAATAGTAACATAGAGAATAGAAGGAACACTTTGCTGCCACTGCACTGGACCTCACATAGTCTGGAATATTGCTGAGTCCCTCAATCTCAGAGTCCAGAGTCACTACTACAGAGTACCTTATCCTCTGGGACCTAAGTTGCTACTGAGTTCTATCAGTCTGGTTCCCAAACTCCAGCCTACCCTGCTCCTTGGACCAGAACATCCAGAGAACCCCTTCTTCCTCAGATCCAAGCGAGTTCTGTGCCCCTCCAACAAAGTCAGAGTCAGATACAACTGAGACTCTTGGGACCAAGCAGCTAGAGTGCACCTCAGAATTAAATACTCTGGTTTTGTGGACAGTCTGCATTCAATATTCCACAAAAAGTTAACCTGCACCCCAAGAACTAGGTGCCACAATAGGTTCATGAGACCCTGATCCTAGGACCACGGCCCCCAGCCACTCTGAGGACATGCACCCTGGAACCCAGCACCACTGCAGCTGCTTTTAGGCCATGTCAGACCCAACACAAAGAGGAATCCCATTGGTTATGTCTCCCCACGTGGGGAAAATGAACACCCCAAATTCCCTTGCCACTGATAACAGTAACAACTGACACTGCTGGCACTGCTGGCACAGACTCCTACAATTTTGGCCACTGATGTCCCTCCTCAGTTATCACTGACATTGATTATACTTGAGGAAGCTGCATGAAGGTTACAATACTGCATCTATGCAGAACTACAGTTGCCACACCCATAACTTTACCAAACAGCACACCAAGATCCATTTGCAGGTGAAAGTCTTTCTCCACAAAATCCATACTATACATTTTTTAAAGAAATAATTCTTTCACCAGATGTGCAGACATCATTGCAGGGACATGAAAAACATGAAAAAGAAAGGAAATATGACACCATCAAAGGACTACAACTCTCCAGTAATAAACCCCAAGGAAAAGGAAATCAATAAATTACTAAAGAAATTCAAAATGATGATCTTAAAAAAAAAAAGAAAGATACAAGAAAAAACAAATAGACACTTCAATGAAATCAGGAAAAAAGTTCATTAGCTGAATAAAAAATTTAGCAGACATAAATATCATAGAAAAGAACCAAGAAATCATGAAGATGACTAATTCCACATCTTTATAATAGAAATCATGAAGAAACAACCACATTTTGAGGAAAATAACTACATTGTCAGATTTCTATCATGAAAATATAGGGTTAATAAAATGAATAAAAATATAATTGAAAACTTCAAAAACAGACTTGATCAAGCAGAAGGAATTTCTGAATTTTAAGACAGATCTTTTAAAGTAAACCAGGTAAAATAAAAAGAGAAAATATAAGTGTAAAAAATTAGGAAAGACTATGGACTTATGGGATATCATTAAGCAAACAAAATTTTGCATTATTAGAGTTCCAGAAGGAAAAGCAATGGGCAAAATCATATGTATTAGTCCGTTCTCACACTGCTATAAAGAACTGCCTGAGACTGGGTAATTTATAAAGAAAAGAGTTTTAGTTGACTCACAGGCCTCACAATTATGGTGGAAGGGGAAGCAGGCACATCCTACATGGCAGCAAGTGAGACAGCATGTGAAAGAAGTCATGGGAGAAGAGCCCCTTATAAAATCATCAGATCTTGTGAGAACTGACTCACTATCATGAGAACAGCATGGGGAAAACTCTCCCCACGATCCAATGACCTCCCACCAGGTCTCTCCCTTAACACCTGGGGATTACAATTCAAGATGAGATCTGGGTGGGGACATAAAGCCTAATCATATCATTTAATCCCTGGCCCTTCCCAAATCTCATGTCCTTACAGTTCAAAACCAATCATGCCTTCCCAACAGTTACCCAAATTCTTAACTCATTTCAGCATTAACTCAAAAGTCCAAGTCCCAAGTTTCATCTGAGACAAGACAAGTCCCTTCCACCTAGTAGCCTGTAAAATCAAAAGCAAGTTAGTTGCTTCCAAGATACAATGAGCATACAAGCATTACATAAGTACTCCTATTCCAAATGGGAGAAATCAGTCAAAACAAAGGTGCTACAGACCCCATGCATGTCTGAAACCTATCAGGGCAGTCATTAAATCTTAAAGTTCCAAAATAAACTCCTTTGACTTCATGTCTCACATTCAGGTCACAGTGATGCAAGGGGTGAGTTCCCAGGGTCTTGGGCAGCTACACCCTTGTGGCTTTGCAGGGCACAGCCCCTGTACCAGTTGCTCTCACGCACTGGCATTGAGGGTCTGCAGCTTTTCCAGGTGCTCAGTGCAAGCTGTCAATGGATCTACCATTCTGGGGTCTGGAGGACGGTGGCCCCCTTCTCATAGCTCCACTTGGTAGTGCCCCAGTGCGAACTATGTGGGAGCTCCAACCCCATATTTCCCTTCTGTATTGCCCTAGCAGAAGTTCTCCATGAGGGCTCTATTCCTGCAGCAAACTTCTGCCTGGACATCCAGGCATTTCTATACATCCTCTGAAAACTAGGTGGAGATTCCCAAACCCGAATTATTGACTTCTGTGCACCTTCAGGTTCAACACCACCTGGACACTGCCAAGGCTTGGGGCTTACACCCTCTGAAGCAATGGCCTGAGCTGTATGTTTGCCCCTTTTAGCCATGGCTGGGACCCAGGATGCCAAGTCTCGAGGTTGCACAGAGCATCACTGGGGCCTGGCCATGAAACCATTTTTCCCTCCTAGGCCTTCAGGTCTGTGATGAAAGGGACGGCCATGAAGGTCTCTGACATGTCCTGGAGACATTTTCCCCATGGTTTTGGTGATTAACATTCAACTCCTCATTACTTACATAAATTTATGCAGCTGGCTTGAATTCCTCCCCAGAAAGTGGGTTTTTCTTTTCTGTTGCATTGTCAGGCTGCAAATTTTCCAAACTTTTATGCTCTGCTTCCCTTTTAAACATAAGTTCCAATTTCAAACCATCTCTTTGTGAATGCATAAAACTGAATGCTTTCAAAATAATTCAGGTCATGTCTTGAATGCTTTGCTGCTTAAAAATTTATTCTGCCAGCCACACTAAATCATCTCTCTCAAGTTCAAAGTTCCACAGATCTCTAGGGCAGGGGCAAAATGCTGCCAATCTCTTTGCTAAAGCATAGTACGAGTGACCTTTACTCCAGTTCCCAATAAGTTCTTCATCTCCCTCTGACACCATCTAAGCCTGGACATCATTGTTCATGTCACTATCAGCATTTTGGTCAAAACCATTCCACAAGTCTCTAGGAAGCTCCACACTTTCCCACATCTTCCTAGCTTCTTCTAAGCCCTCTAAACTGTTCCAACCTCTGCCTGTTACCCAGCTCCAAGGTTGCTTCCACAATTTCAAGGATCTTTATAGTAGTGCTCCACTCTCTGTAGTACCAATTTAAAGTATTAGTCCCTTTCCACACCGCTATAAAGAACTTCCCAAGACTAGGTCATTTATAAAGAAAATAGGTTTAATTGGTTCACAGTTCCATATGGCTGGGGAGGCCTCAGGAAACTCACAATCATGGTAGAAGGGGAAGCAGGCATGTCTTACATGGCAGCAGGTGAGACAGCATGTCAAAGAAGTGAAAGGGGAAGAGCCTCTTATAAAATCATCAGATCTTGTGAGAATTTACTATCACGAGAACAGCATGGGGGAAACACTCCCATGATCCAGTCTTCTCCCACCAGGTCTCGCCCTCAACACCTCAACACCTGGGGATTACAATTCAAGATGAGATTTGAGTGAGAACAGAAAGTCTAACCATATCAGCACAGAAATCTATTTAGTAAAACAATAGCTGAAAACTGAAGTCTTGGGAGAAATATAAATATCCAGATCCAGGAAGCTCAAAGAACCTCAAGTGGATTCCACCCAAAAAAGTTCTTTTTCAGGCAAATTATATTCAAATTTTCAAAAGTCAAAACCAAGAGAGAATTGTAAATACAGCAAGAGAAAAGCATCTAGTCACAAAAGTGGATTACCATTAGACTAACAGCAGATTTCTCAGCACAAACATTATAGGCCAAGAGAAAATGGGATACTATATTCAAAGTTCTAAAAGTAAATAGAATTATACCTAAGAAAACTATGCCCAGCAAATCTGTCCTTCAGAAATAGAGAAGAAATAAACTATTTCCCAGATAAGCAAAAAATGAGGGAATTCATCACCCACTAAATTAGTTTTAAAAGAAATGCTAGGGGAAGTCCTGCATCTATAAGCAAAAAGACAATAACTACAATCATGAAACATGAAAAAGTGTAAAACTCACTAGTAAATCAGGTTCACAAATGAGAAGGAGGAAGAGATGAAATCTTATCACTACATAAAAACACTAAGCCATAAACATAAAAAAAAAGAGAGAAAGAAAGGAACAAAAGATAAATAAAACAATCTGAAAAAAATTACCATATAGGAATAAATCCATACCTGTCAATAATAACCTTGAATGTAAACACATTGAATTCCCCAATTAAAAATATAGACTGGGTAAATGGATTATAAAATAAAACCTAAATATATGCTACCTACAAGAAACTCACTTCACCTATAAAGACACACATAATTTGAAATTGAAAGGATGAAAAATGATGGAAACCAAAAGTAAACAGGAACAGCTATACTTATAATAGATAAAACAGACTTTAAGTCAAAACTGTAAATGAAACAAAAAGGTGATTATATAATGACAAAGGACAAATTCATCAAGAGGATATAATAATTTTAAATATATAAGCATGCTACACCAGAGAACTCATATAAAACAAATATTACTAGATCTAAAGGGAGAGATCAACTCAAATATAATTATACTTGGGGACTTCAATACTCTCACCTTTGGAAAGATTCTCTAGAGAGAAAATAAACAAAGAAAGGATTTAAACTGTGCTTTTGACCAAATAGACCTAACACACATTTATAGATTATTTCCTTCAATAGATGCAAAATACACATTCTTTTCATCAGCTCATGTGACATTCTCCAGGATTAACCATATATTATGCTATTAAATAAGTATGAACAAATTTTAAAAAATCAAAATCACATCAAGTATCATTCATGACTACAACGGAATAAAACTAGATGTTAATAAGAAGAGGAATTTTGAAAACTGAAAACTGTACAAATACATGGACATTAAACAATCTGTTCATGAATGACCAATGGACCAATGAAAATATTAAGAAGGAAGTTTTTACAAATGTTTTGGAGCAAATGAAAATAGAAACACAACACACCAAAACGTATGGAATACAGCAAAAGCAGTATTAAGAGGGAGGTTTATAGCACTAAGATCCTACATAAAAAAAAAATAAAGGTTTTAAATAAACAATCTAACAATGCACCCCAGGGAACTAAAGATGCAAGAACAAACCAAACTCGAAATAAGTAGAAGGAAAGAAATGATGATGATCAGAATGGAACTAAATGTATACAGACAGAAAATATATAAAGGATCAATGAAACAAAAAAGATTTTTTGGCGAGATAAACAAAATTGTTAAGCCACTAGCTAGACCAACCAGGGAAAAAAGAGAAGAAACAAATAAATAAAATCATAAATGAAAAAGGATACATTACAACTGATGATGCCACATAAATACAAAGGATCATTAAAGACAATTATCAATAATTGCATGTTAACAAATTGAAAAATATAGAGGAAATGAGTAAATGCCTGAATGCATACAACCTACCATGATTGCACCAAGAAGAAATAAAAAACCTGAACAGACCTATACAGAATAATGAGATTAAATCAATAATAAATAGTTTCCCTAAAAGAAAAGGCCAGGAACAGACAGCTTCACTGCTAAATTATGCCAAACTTTAAAGAATAACTGATACCTATTCTTCTCAAACAATTCCAAAAAAAATTGAGGGAATGGGAATTTTTCCAAATTCATTGTATGAGGCCAGTGTCACCCTGATGCCTAAACCAAGCAAGAACACAACAAAAAAGTCAATTATATTCCTAATGAAGATAGATAAAACAATTCTTAACAAAATACTACCAAACCAAATACAACAGCACATCAAAAAGATTTACATCATGATCAAGGGGGAGCTATGTTAAGAATTGATTCAACTTATGCAAATAAGTAAACGTGACACATCACATCGGTAGAAAGGACAAAAACAATATTATCATCTCAGTAGACATAGAAAAAAATTGATAAAATCCAACATTCATTTATAATAAAACATCTCAATAAAGACAAAAATTAGCTGGGCATGGTGGTATGCACCTGTAGTCCCAGCTACTCGGGAGGCTGAGGTAGAAGAATCGCTTGAACCCAGGAGGTGGAATTTGCAGTGAGCTGCAATTGCGCCACTGCACTCCAGCCTGGGTGACAGAGCAAGACTCCGTTTCAAAAAAAAAAAAAAAAAAGCACCTTCATAAGAACAAAAAATTAAGTGAGCAATTACAATACCTAGTTTTAAAATCATATTAAGGAGAAAAGTACTAAAGAGGGTGGGAAAGACAGTTTTGAATTGCCTACACCACACCTCCCTCATTCCCCTGCAGCAGCCATGTGGCATGGATAGGGAATCTTTGCGTTTGGGAGAGGGAGAGTGCAGTTATTGTGGGACTTTGCATTGGAACTCAGTGCTGCTGTTACAGCAGAAAGCAACATGGGACAGAACTCAGTCGGTGCACATGGAGGAAGTATTTATACAAGGCCTAGCCAGAGGTGAATTGTCCATTCCAGTGGTCAAAAGCTGAATTCCATCAAGCCTTGCCACCATGGGCTAAAGTTCCTTGGGGTTCTAAATCAACTTGAAAAGTAGTCTAGGCCATAAGGACTGTAATTCCTGGTCAAGCCTTGGTGCTGTGCTGGTCTCAGAGCCAGTAGACTGGGGGTGAACGTGACCTAGTGAGACACCAGCTGGGGAAGCAAAGGGAGTGATTGTGTCAGCCCTCCCCTAGTCCCAGGCAGCACAACTCACACCTCTGGGAGAGACTCCATCCTTCTGCTTAAGGAGAGGAGAAGGAAGGGTAAAGAAAACTTTTATCTTGGCCAGGCATGGTGGCTCGTGCCTGTAATTCTATCACTTGGGAGGCCGAGACGGGCAGACTGCCTGAGCTCAGGAGTTCAAAATTAGCCTGGGCAACACAGTGAATCCCCGACTCTACTGAAAAAAAAAAAAAAAATTAGCTGGGTGTGGTGGCGTGCACCTGTAGTCCCAGCTACTCAGGAGGTTGAGGCAGGAGAATTGCTTGATCCTGGGAGGCAGAGGTTGCAGTAAGCTGACATCGTGCCACTGCACTCCAGCCTGGGTGACAGACTGAGACCCCATCTCAAAAGAAAAAAAAGGAAATTTATCTTGTGACTTGGATACCAGCCCAGCCACAGGGCACCAGGCAGAGTACCGAGGCCCCCATTTTAGGCAATAATACCCAGGTGATATTTCTAGACACACTCTGGGCCAGAAGGGGACCCACTGCCTTGAAAAGAAGGACCCAGTCATGGCAGGATTCATCACCTGCTGACTAAAGAGCCCTTGGTCCCTGAATAATCCACAGTGGTAGCTAAACAGTACTCATTGCAGGATTTAGGTGACACTCAGATATGTGCTGCGCCAGTTGTGACCCAGCACATTCCTAGATATCATGGCTACAGGAAGAGACTTCTTTTGCTTGAGCAAAGTAGAGGGAAGACTAAAGGGGCCTTTGTCTTGCAACATGGGTACCAACTTGGCCACAGTGGGATGGAGTACCTAGCAGGCTCTTGGGATTCCCTGTTCCAGGCCCTGGCTCCTTGATAGCATTTCTGGACCTGCACTGGAGCAGAGGTGAGCCCACTGCTCTGAAGTGGGAGACCCAGGCCTGGCAGCATTCACCACAAGCTGACTGAAGAGCCCTTGGGTCTTGAGTGAATATCAGTTTTAGCCAGGCAGTACTAACCATGGGTCTGGGGCTGTGGTGACCACAAGGAAAGACTCCTCTGCTTGAGGAAATGAGAGGGAAGAGTGGGAAAGACTTGTGTGCCAGCTCAGCCACAGTAAAATACAGCAAGAGATAGATTCCTAAGTTTCCTGACTCCAGGCTCCGTCTCCTGGACAGTATCTCTGGACCCACCTAGCACCAGAGAGAACTCAGTGACCTGAAGGGAAGGACACAACCCTTAGCTGGACTTGCCATCTGTTGATTATAGATCCCTTGGACTATAAGTGAATACAGCCAGGCTATGATTGCCAAAGGCCTTGGATGAGACCTAGTATTGTGCTTGCTTTGGTCCGACTCAATGCAGTCGCAGCTGTAGTGGCCACAGGGGTGATTGTGCTACTCCTCTTCCAGCTACAGGCAGCTCAGTACAAAGAGAGAGTGAGACACTCTATTCGTTTGGGAAAAAGTGAGGGAAGGGAACAAGAGTCTCTGCATGGTAATCCAGGGCATTCTCCTGGGTCTTACCCAAGACCACCAAGGCAGTGCTACTATGAGTCTACAAGAGTCACAGTGTTACTGAACTTAGGGTGCCCCCTACTGCAGATATGGCTGCAGTGACCAAAGACAGATCATAACATCTAAGTCCTTTCAAATACCTGGAAAGCCTTCAAAAGCAGTATGGGTACAAACAAGGCCGGACAGTGAAGCCTATAAAAATACCTAATTATTCAATGCCCAGACATGAATGAACACCCACAAACATCAAGACCATCAAGAAAACATGACCTCACCAAATAAATAAGGTAGCAGTGACTAATCCTGGAGAGACAGAGATATGTTACCTTTCAGACAGACATTCCAAAATACTGTTCTGAGGATGCTGAATGAAATCCAAGGTAATACAGAGAAGGAAATCAGAATCTTATCAGATGAATTTAACAAAGAGATTGAAATAATTAAAAATAATCAAGCAGAAATTCTAACACTTAAAAATGCAATTGGCATTCTGAAGAATGCATCAGAGTCTCTTAACAGCAGAATTGATCAAAGCAGAAAAATAATTAGTGAGTATGAAGACAGGCTATGTAAAAACACCCAGAGGAGATAAAAGAAACAAGAATAAAAAACAAAAATGCAAGCCCACAAGATCTAGAAAATAGCCCCAAAAAGGCAAATATAAGAATTATTGGCCTCGGAGAGGAGGTAGAAAAAATATTGGGGTAGAAAGTTTATTCATTGGGATAATAACTTCCCAAACATAAAGAAAGATATCAATATACAACTGCAAGAAGGTTATAGAGTACTAAGCAGATTTAACCCAAAGAAGACTAACTCAAGACACTGAAAAATACAACTCTCAAAGGACAAGGATAAAGAAATGATTCCAAATGCAGCAAGAGAAAAGAACCAAATAACATAATGGAACTCCAATACCTCTGGCAGAAGACTTTTCTGTGAAAATCTTACAGGCTACAAGAGAGTGGCATAACGTATTTAAAATGCTGAAGACTTTTATCCTAGATTAGGATATCTAACAAAAATGTCCATCAAACATGAAGGAGAAATAAAGACATTTCCAGACAAACAAAAACTGAGGGATTTCATCAACTCCAGCCCTGTCCTACAAGATATGCTAAAGAGAGTTCTTCAATATGAAAGGAAAGGACATTAATGAACTATAAGAAATCATCCGAAGGTATGAAATTCACTGGCAATAGTAAGTACACAGAAAAATGCAGAATATTATAACACTGTAATTATGGTGTATAAACTACTTATATCTTGAGTAGAAAGACTAAAAGATGAACCAATCAAAAATAATTATAATAATTTTTGAAGTCATAGTGCTATAAGATATGAATAAAAACAAAAACTTTAAAAGCAGTGGGATGAAACAAAAGTGTCAAGTTTTCATTAGTGTTCTCCTAGCTTGTTTGTTAGATTGTTTGTTCAATTATGAAATCTGTGGTAAGTCGTCATTACTTTAAAATAATGGGTTTTAAGATATTATTTGCAAGCCTCATGGTAACCACATATCAAAAAACTTGTAACAGATACACAAAAAGTAAACAGCAGGAAATTAAAACATGCCACCAGAGTTAAGGAAGACAGGAAAGAATAAAAGAAAGAAGACCACAAAACAACCAGAAAACAAATAACAAAATGGCGGGAGTAAGTCCTTAGTTATACATAATAACATAGAATGTAAATGGACTAAACTCTCCAATCAAAAGACAGAGTGGCTGAATGGATTTTTAAAAATGACCCAATAATCTGTTGCCTACAAGAAATACCCTTCATCTATGAAGACACATGGGCATATATAGACTGAAAACAAAGGGAAGAAAAAAGATATTTCATTCTAATGGAAACCGGAAAAGAGCAGGACACTTCTACCAGACAAAATAGATTTCAAGATTAAAAACTATAAGAAGAGACAAAGAAGGTCATTATATAATGATAAAATGATAAGAGTTATAAATAAATAAAATGATAAGTTATAAATATGTATGCAGTCAACACTGAATCACCCAGATATGTAAAGCAAATATTATTAGAATTCAAGAGAGAGACAGACTCCAATACAATAACAGCCGGAGACTTGAACATCCAATGTTCAGCATTAGATCATCCAGATGGAAAATCAACAAAGAAACATCAGACCTAATCTACATCATAGACCAAATGAACCAAATAGATATTTACAGAACATTTCATCCAGTGGCTGAAGAATACACATTCTTCTCCTCAGCACATGGATCATTCTCACGCATAGACTATATGTCAGTCCACAAATCTTAAAACATTCAAAAAATTTGAAATAATATCAAGCATCTTCTCTCACCACAGTGGAATAAACTAGAAATCAATAAGAAGATGAAATTTAGAAACTATGCAAACACATAGAAGTTAAACAATATGCTCCTGAATGACCAGTAGGTCAATGAAGAAATTTGGAAGAAAATTTTAAAATGTCTTGAAACAAATGATAACGGAAACACAACATACTAAAATCTGTAGGATATGGCAAAGCAGTACAAAGAGGAAAGTTTATAGAAATAAGGGCCTACATCCAAAAAGTAGGAAAACTTCAAATAAACAACTTAATGATGTATCTTCAAGAACTAGGAAAGCAAAAGCAAACCAAACCCAAAATTAGTAGAAGAAAATAAATAATAAAGATCAGAGCAGAAATACATGAATTTGAAATGAAAAAGTAACACAAAACATCAGTGAAACAAAAAGTTGGTTTGGTTTTTTGAAAATGTGAACAAAACTGACAAACCAAAAGTCAAACTAACTAAGAAGAAAAGAGAGAAGTCTCAAATAAATAAAATTAGAGATGAAAAAGGAGACATTACAAACAATACTGCAGAAATTCAAAGCATCATTACAGGCTACTGTGAGCAGCTATATTCCAATAAATTGGAAATCCTAGAATAAAGGGATAAATTCCTAGACACAGACAACTTACTGAGATTGAACCATGAAGAAATCCAAAACCTAAACAAATGAATAACAACTAGTGAGATCAAAGTCATAATAAAAAATCTCCCAGCAAAGAAAAGCCCAGGACCCAATGGCTTCATGGCTATTTTTTATCAAATATGTAAAAGAATTAATACGAATCCTCCTCCAACTATTCTGAGAAATAGAGGAGGTGGGAATACTTCCAAACTCATTCTATTAACATGAAGTCAGTATTGCCCTGATGACAAAACCAAACAAAGGCACATCGATAAAAAGAAAATCACAGGCCAATATCCATGATGAACATTGATGTAAAAATTCTCAGTAAAATACTAGCAAAGCATTTGATAAAATTCAATATCCCTTCATGATAAAAAAAATACCTTCAAAAAGCCGGGTATATATGGAACATAACTCAATACAACGAAGGCCATATACATCAGACTCAAATCTAGTATCATCCTGAATGGGGAATAGCTGAAAGCCTTTCCTCTAAGATCCGGCACACCGCAAGGATGCCCAGTGTCACCACTGTTACTCAAC
Source organism: Colobus angolensis palliatus (assembly GCF_000951035.1). Classification (NCBI taxonomy): domain Eukaryota; kingdom Metazoa; phylum Chordata; class Mammalia; order Primates; family Cercopithecidae; genus Colobus; species Colobus angolensis. Next base: position 4,909,025 of record NW_012114489.1, on the reverse strand, counting down.
ATAGTACTTGAAGTCATACCAGAGTCATTAGACAAGAGAAAAAAATAAAGGGCATCCAAATTGGAAAAGAAGAAATCAATTTATCCTTGTCATAAGATGATATGATCTTATGTTTGGAAAAACCTAAAGACTCCAGAAAAAAAATATTAGAATGGATAAACAAATTTAGTAAAGTTGCAGGATACAAAATCAACATACCAAATTCAGTAGTATTACTTCATTCCAACAGGAAACAATCTGAAAAAGCAATCACAAAAGTAATTCTAGTTACAATAGCTACAAATAAAATAAAATATGTAAGAAGAAACTTAACCAAAAAAGGAAAGATTTTTACAATAAAACTATAAAATATAATAATCAAAGTGTTTTCTTACTCAGTCCTGTGATGAGAATGTACTGTTCTCTTTCCTGAACTTTTGTGTCTACCTGTCTTTCTCCACCTTTCTTACTATAATTTATGTCCTCTTCCAAGTGGAGTAGATGGAGGGATATGGATGAGAGGAAGGCTGAAACAGTAAAGAGAGTATTAAATTTTTTATCTGATTGGTACTGTGGAAATGCCTCAGTAGTCTGAAGCTGGTAAGCATTTAGAGTTGTCCCATTGTTTCAGGAAGTGCTTTTATAGATTCTTTAGCTCCCTTCCTTCATTTCCAGTCTCCAACTCCAGGGTTTTCTCACCACTATTTCCCCTGAAAAGGAAAAATTATTCTTTTTGTCAAGAGACAATTATCACTTCTTTACATCTTAGGCATTTGGTGGTAATATTCAGCTTATTAATTAATGGGGTACATTAGTTTCTCTAAGAGACTCTTTAGACAGGACATAATAAAGCTCATGAGTGTTCTTTTGCATAAACCCCAAGAACACTCAAAACTCTTAGAAGTGCTTTGAGCAGCACAATTATTACTAAAACAGAGTCCTTGATTTTTGTACCAAAGAACACTTCAGGCTACTTCTTGTCTTCTATGGGTTTATGACATGAGTCAGACCCACCAGATATTGTTCTCTTCTCCAACCTAAAATAACAACTTCATCCTGATACTGAAGCCAGGAACAGACATCAAAAGAAAAATAAAATTACAGGCCAATCTCTCTGATGAAAATAGATGAAAAATGTCCTCAACAAAATAATAGTGAACTGAATTCAACAGCACATCAAAAAGATTATACAACACGACCAAGTGGGATTTATCCTTATGATACAAGACTAGTTTAACATGCGGAAATCTATCAGAGTAGTGATACACTACATTAACAAAATGAAAAGGAAACACACAATTATCTCCATAGATGCAGAAAGGGCATTTAACAAACTTCAATATCCATTAGCGATGAAAGATCTAACACAAATAGGTAAAGAAGAAACTTTTCTTGTAAATTTGTTTGAGTTCTTTGTAGGTTCTGGATATTAGCCCTTTGTCAGATGAGTAGATTGCAAAAATTTTCTCCCATTCTGTAGGT
>NW_012114489.1:4905053-4906224 GCF_000951035.1 Colobus angolensis palliatus | reverse complement strand
ATTTATAAAAAGCCCACAGCTAATACGCAGTCTAAATAAGCTGAAAACTTTCTCTATAAGATCTAGCAAAAGGCAAAGATGCCCACCATCATTGTTTCTATTAAACATAGTTCTAGAAGTACTAGGAGGAGGAATCAAATAAAAAGAAATAAAAGACATACAAACTGGAAGGGAAAAAGTAAATTTGTCTTTGTTTACAGGTGACTTGATCCTACATGTAGAAAACCCTAAAGATGCCATGAAAAACTATTAAAATTAATAAACAAATTCAGTGAAGTAGCAGAATACAAAAGCAGGTAATGAGAATTTTTTTTTAATATGCCGCCAAAAGCATAGGCAACAAAAGCAAAAATAAACAAGTGGAAGTAGATCAACATAAAAAGCTTCTGCCCAGCAAATGAAACAATCAAGATATAAAGTCCACTTACAGAAAGGGAAAAAATATTTGCAAACCATACATTGGATAAAGGGTTAATATCTAAAATATATAAGAAACTGATACAACTCAATAGCACAAAAGCAAACAACCTAGTTTAAAAATGGGCAGAAGACTCAATAGACAGTTTTCCAAAGAAGACATATGGGTGGCCAATAGGTTTATGAAAAGTTGCTCAACATCACTAATCATAGGGAAAGGCAAATCACAACCAAAATGAGATATTACCTACCATCTGTTAGGATGGATGGCTATTATCAAAAAGACAAAAGACAAGTGTTGGTGAGGATGTGAAGAAAAGGGAACTCTTGTACACTGCTAATGAGAATGTAAATTAGTAGACACATTATGGAAAAAAGTATGGAAGTTCCCTCCAAAAATAAAACTAGAACTACCATATGATTGAATGATTCCTCTTTAGAGTATATATTCAGTGGAAAGGAAATCAGTATCTTAAAGAGATAGCTGCACTAGTATGTTCAAGGAAGCATTATTCACAATAGCCAAGATATGGAAACTACTTAAGTGTATGTCAACAAATGAATAAATACAGAAATCATTGTGTGTGTGTATACATATATATATATATATCCATTATACATGGATATATTTATATAATCCATATGAACATGTCCAGATAGACAGACAGATAGATAGATAGATACTATTCAACCTTTAAAAATTAGGAAATCCTCACGTGCCTGTAGTCCCAGCTACTTGGGAGGCTGAGGCAGG
>NW_012114489.1:4904601-4905003 GCF_000951035.1 Colobus angolensis palliatus | reverse complement strand
GTCCCAGCTACTTGGGAGGCTGAGGCAGGGGAATTGCTTGAACCGGGAGAGGGAGTCGCAGTGAGCCGAGAGGCGCCACTGCACTGCAGCCTGGGTGACAGAGTGAGACTCCATCTTAAATAAATAAATAAATAAATAAATAAATAAATAAATAAATAAATAAATAAATAAATAAATAAATGAAAAATAAATCCTGTCATTTGTAATAACATGCATAACCTTGAGGACATTATGCTAAATGAAAGAAGTCAGACATAGTAAGAAAATACATCTTACCTCACTTACATCTGGAATCTAAAATGTTGAAACCCTAGAAAAATTGTAAACATAGGGCACAAAACTATTTTTAATCAATTTATTAAGAAATATATTTTTCTTTTCTTTTCTTTTTTTTTTTTTTTT
>NW_012114489.1:4854854-4904214 GCF_000951035.1 Colobus angolensis palliatus | reverse complement strand
CACCACCTCTAGCTAATTTTTGTATTTTTAGTAGAGATGGGGTTTCACCATGTTGGCCAGGCTGGTCTGGAACTCCTGACCTCAGGTTATCCACCCACCTCGGCCTCCCAAATTACTGGGATTTACAGGCATGGGCCACCGTGCCCAACCTAAGTATAAATTTTTAACCACCTGACACTAAATAGTTTCTTTTCAACTCCCAAAATTAAATGCAAAATTTTGATCTTGCGCAGTGAAATAGCAAATGGTTCATGGCAGATTTCACAACCTAAACATGGAAATTAAGTCTATACAAAATCTTACACATTACAGAAGTGTAATTAGTAAGAATTCTCATTGCAGTTAGAAGGAAAATACAAAGTTTACAAAATTAAAAGCTTGAATTGGGTACCAGCAGACACGCATAAACACTCACAATGTTAGACTGAGCTGAGAGGAGACAAACTCAAATATATTCTTTGGAAAATCCCCATATAGTATCATCTAGGTGTTGATATTGACATCATGTTGTTTAATCCACTTCAATTTATCCTGGCAGAATTCAAGATCAAAAGAAAATCAGCAGAAGATGCACACAATTTCTGTTTCCGAAATGCTTTTCCATACATGTTAGAGAGAAAACATGTAGAAGACGGGTCTAATAAACCCAGCCTTCCATGAGGAAATGTTACATATAACTTGGAAGTGAAGTTCAGGAATCATAATGGTCTATATTATGAGTACAATAAAGAATTGACTTTTAAGTAATGTTATAGATTACGTTCAAATGCAATGATGATCATAAAGTAATTTAGGAAGAACAAAGTAGTAAGAACTGGAGCTTTTTTCTTCTAAGTTCATAATAAATAACAATTGTAATGTATGATCTTTACCAGGCTCTTTTTTTATACCTGACACTTAAATAATAGCAGCCTTTTTAATCTATTTATAAAAATAATTGTACTGTAACTACTATATATATATATATTTGGAAAATGCAATCATCCCCCAACCAAAAAGTATCTTGAACTTAACAACCATTAAGTTTGGGGTTATGTTCTTCCAGCCAGTCACGGACACTAACAGTTTATGCTAAGTGGTATCTTATTTCTCCGTGGCCTTCTTCTTCCCCACTACTCTTTAATAGTGTAATCATTTCACAATGTCATTAAGCATCCTTCTCTAAGTTTGAGTTTTAATGATGTATATTACTACATCAGTTTCCAAATTACCTTTGATTATTAATATTTTTCCAACTTTTATCATTTTAAATACCACAAACATAAACTTCCTCTTTGCACACAAATGTGATAATTTTCTCAGGGTAAGTTATTAATAGTCAGGGAGTCTCTACACTCCAAAAGTTTTGAATATTTCTTTATTTCAAGTACATTTGTACCAATGTAATCTCTTGTTAGTTTCATCCAACAGGGTCCATTTTCCAATAACTGGACCTCTGGGAGTAATAATATTTGTTTAATCTTTACCAGTTTCATAGTTAACATGTTGTATTTCATTATTTCTTAATAGGACTTCATTCGATTACTAGAGTTTTCTCACAGTTTATATATGATTATTGGTCATTTAATAACTCACAACAGTCCATGAAATTTGTTAACTTTTGTATTGGTATGTCCAGGGAATTGGGCTATTTAATCAGTTGTACTGTATATACGGAAGCATTAAGTATACCTCATTAGAGAGAGATTTTGTGATCCACAAAGACTGGGGTATTTTTTCTTGGACAAAATGTTTTTGACTTATTGTAGAGAAGCTGTACTTATAACCTACGTTCTCCTTATCTAAATATGATATAGAAATTATTGAGACAATATGTACATTGTGGAAAACAAAATATAGATATAAATATACATACACACACACACATACAATGCCACACACACACACCTACAAACACACACATATATAGTTATAGATATGTATAAGATATGTACAGTAAGTCCACACTTAACATTGTCAGTAGGTTGTTGAAAACTGCGATTTGAAGCAAGCCAATGTATAACAAAACTAACTTGTTTATTTCTCATCAACATTATCAGGAAACAATGTTGAACAAAACAATGTTGAGGACCTGCTGTATGTCATTTCACTTCAAGTTGCGGTTTCCAAGAACCTATTGAAGATGCTAAGTGAGGACTTACTGTATATACATATACATACACAATATTATACAGGAACCCTTAGTAGTCATGGAGGCTAAAGTCTTGAGGCCTAGGCTTTTTAAGATAAGAAATAGGGAAGAAGGATGAGTATTAAACTCCTCTCAGTGATTAGGAATCCAAAGGACTGAATAATGCCATGAAATGAGGCCAGTCCTTTATCTGAATACAGGGCTGATGATGTGTACCCCCAAAACTAGTTGTTTGCTTTTGGCAGGGAAGAAAATATAAAACTATAATGGGAAAATTGACAGATGTAACTATCTCAAAATTAAATCTTCTGTTAAAAAGAACCATAAAATTTTAAAATACAATGATAACCTTGGGAAAGTTATTTGAACAAACATAGTATCAGAACTCAGAATATATGGCCTGTAAATATACTGAAAGTTTAAACCACACAAACAATCAGGGTCTCTAGAAGTTTTTGGTTTTTGGTTTTGTTTGTTGTTTTTGTTGTTCTCCTTGCTTTTTCTAAACATTTTATCTTCATCCTCCTTCAACATTCCAGATCTTCTGGAATTCATGTCGTGAGTCTTCATTGATATTTCTTTTAATACTTTCATCTAACAGCCTGATAGGTCACTTCTCATTTACCGTTGTGTTCAGCACCTAGCTTACTCTCTTCTACCACTTCACATGTAATCATACTTGGATGATTCAACATCTATAAAAATAATCCCTCCCTTATTTTGTCTTCACAGTTCCTGAACAGACTGCTGCAATTGTCATTTCTTCCATCATCCTCAACCACTGACTCTTATGCCCTTATTGATATTAATAATTGTGTAACTCCAAAATTTCTGCTGCAATCATTTTACACACTCTGATGATTTCCTATATTCAGTTTCTCTATATTCTATTTCCTATGTTCAGTTTCTCTATATCCTATTTCCTATGTTCAGTTTCTCTATATCCTATTTCCTATGTTCAGCCTAGAATTTTATCTCCTATAGTTACTCAACCTCACTGACACCTCCAATGATTTGTTCTATAATTTATTATTATTATTACATATGAACCTTTTCACATACTCACTTCCTTCAATATCTAACTTGGATTTTGTGTTCCATAATTTTAGTTACTCATTTCAGTTCCATTGCTTTTCCCTTCCTCCATTGTACATAACTGGCCAAAGTTCAATCCTGGCTGTAACTAGATAGCTTAGTACTCAATAATTTTTTCCTAAGCAGATGAATGCAGAATGGAGAATGACGCACAATATTGCGGATATATTGCCCTTTAAATTAATGACTATTTGTGCTTAAAAGGCACTTTCTGCTGGTCAGAATTTCCACACTTCCCTGATACATTTACATTTCCACTCTTCCAGAAGATTATTTCACATAGTGTTCTTTTCCTCCAGATTCTGTATGTGTGTGTGTATATGTATATATTTGTCTTTCCTCTAAAATTTTATTGAAAAAAATTTTATAGAAAAAAATGCCAGTAATTTCCTGATGTCTCACAATTTCACCAAATCATCTGCATCTGCATGCATATTCACTGCCTCTTCTCACGCTGTAAATGAAATAAATTTCTTGCATCGAAGCCCAGTTCTTCTGGATCTTGCCCTCTTTCTGCATCTCAAAGACTTAATTTCTGCATTATCACATTCCTTCTCTCTGATATCATCAATTTATCTCATTCTACTGGATCATTCCCATCAGCATGTAAATGTATTCATCTCAAAAACATTTCTTAATTTGTTAGAAATTTAAAACAACTTTAGTTTGGTTGATGGGAAAATAAAATAAATGTTTATATATACACATATATATGTATACATATGTATATGCTTGTGTTGGTCTGCACATTTAAAATCTACATTTGTGCAAAAAAATTCTGGGAGTTACATACCATATTTTAAATAACAGTTACTCTCAAGAAGCAAAGGAGAAATTTACTGAAGTCAGATTTTTAAATTTTTTTTCTATATACCTTTGTATTGTTTTCAGAAATGTAATTTTGCAAACCTAAACTGGCAGCATCGTAAGTAACAGTTTGAAGTGGAAAGAATATTTTAGTTACATATTCAAATTGTTGTTATTTTAATAATCATCCAGGCTTCAGAAGAAGCTAAAGGGACGTGAATAATTATTGAGCACCCACTCCCTACTATACTAAACTTTTACTTATAGCATCTTATTTATTCACTTAATTTTTACGTGTAGGAATTAATTTGGTGCCTTTGACATAAAGAATAACATTCAGTTCTCTTGTCTTGCTTGTGGAACGTGATGATGAGCTCTGTGTTTAAGATGTTCTCTCTTCTAAGAATGTTTTCCCCTTCTCCTTGATTTAGGGTTAATCTTTGTTGAAAATAAACAATGAGTTTCCTTCTAATTATTTTACAGCAGGATCCAACAATGAAAAATGAGAAACATATTTTAAGGGCTCCACACATATTTGTTGAAATAATGAATAGATGAATCTTGTTCAGTTCATTTTATGCTTATATAAGAAAATAAATGCAGAATTAATAGTGAGTCCCCTGACTATAATTTGCCAGATATTTATCAGGCCTTCCACGAAATAAAGTCTGCATGCAATTACACAAACCTCAAATTTATTATATTTTCATTCCTTCAAAAATATTATTTCCCAAAATTACTAGTTTCCCAATTATAGCCATAGTTTTATCTGTGTGGTCTTCTCTGTGATTAGGCAATTCATTATTATTCTATTAATTAGCACAGTGGTTTTCAACCTTGGCTGCGCATTAGAATCACTTGGGGAGTTTTTAAAAATCCCATGCCCGAGAAGCTGAACTTTGAACCAATTACCTCAGAATCTCTGGAGGTGCGACCCAGGCATCAGTTCTTTTTAAAGCTCCCCAGGTGATTTCAATGTGCAGCCAAGTTTGAGAATCACTAATTTAATGGAAGTCGTATGATTTGCCCTCATAACAGGAGATGTGAATTTTCTCATCAAACCTACTATACTTCTGAAAACTGGCATAAAAAATAAGCAGAAATATCAATGTCCTTTTTTTTTTAAATTAAGTATAGAACAGAAATGAAACAGAAGTCTCACCTATTGAAACATAATCTTGGATCCTCATTTAGGCAAACATCTTGAGAGGGTGGTGGTAACATTTGTTTAGTCAGGAAGGTTGGCACCTCATAAGCAACTTCAGCTAAAGTCAGGATTTGCCCAGGGCAATAGTAAAGTTAATGAAGACTAAGTGTTAAATCACCAGCCTAGTGATTTGTGTATTGATAGACTTCACAAGACTGTGAGAGTTATATTTTGAGTCTGATCCTCATAGGCTTTCTATAATCAATTAGAGCCTAAAAAATGCAAATACATGTATGTGAATACAGATTAGAACTTGGAGATAAATGGAAACTAATGCTTCCTGTATATTTGATTTCTTCTTCCAGCAAAAAGAGTAACTCAATTGCATGTTTAATTTTCCTTCATTAATAGTACATTATACTTTTAGATGTTCCTTTAATATCTATGACTCAGGATGTTGTATGTCATTATTCTACACAAGCATAATATTCTTAGTAAATTTTGCATGATTTCCTGGGGCATAAGAATAAATTGTTGTGAGTTATGTTTTTTATGTGGCTTCTAGTTCATACTGTTTCAGAAGTCACTCATAAAATTATACTCATAACTTAAATTGTGTACTTAATTTGTTAAGTGTATCTATTTTACTCAACACATTTTAGATCATAAACCATATCTCAATATTATGGTAATGGTGTGGAGTTTTGGTATACCCAAGAGAAATACACCACTGGCTCTAAAGGGACTTAAAATAACCAGCATAGTATGTACATGAGGGCATGGAAATATATATAAAAATAAAATTATACTCACATATAGGAAAATGAATATCAGTTAAAATTGAATTCAATCAGTTTATGGGCAGGCCAGGCCTTGCTTTTGGCTTTGAGCTTACTCTTATCAACAAGATACAATGATCAATGTCTTTATACAGTTTACTGACTTGGGTATGTGTATGTGTGGGTACTTAGAGGAACACAAATGTCATACAAGTATATTCATTGAAATTTGATCATAGTGGAAATGCATGCATATTTTCCAAAAGGAACCGACCTATGCTAGGGCCTGGGAAAACTAAGACGAAATGAAACTACTTGTACAATATTTGTGGCAGAGATCCAGATGAGCAAAGAAATTGGAGTGAAATAAATGTTTCTACTAGAGAGTGACAGGTATATCACCTTTAGTGTATGAAATGATATCCAAATAAAGATTAGCAAACAGAAGGCAGGATGACCAAGGTGAGGCTAAAGAGGAAGACAGGAGAGTAGTAAAGCTAAGCCAAAGTAGATTAAGCATTGCATCAGGGCTGGGCCACATGACAGCCCTACACAGTCATGCTTTTAGTGACAAAACCTTGGTTCCTGAGGTGGCTAATGGAAGAGAGAAACTCCCAGTACCTTCAAGCTCTACCATGCTTTCTCTTTACAGGAAACAACTCTTGGTTCATTAGAAGCACCCTTTCTCCTTCAGTGTACTATGTGTCAGCATGTCTGTTGGAGAGCAGTCAGGCAGCATCAAGTGATCAGGATATGCCTGCTCTGGGACCCAGGGGCTGAAAGGTAAGGAAAAGTCCCCTCTACATCAAATAAGCTAGATTAATATGGGCTTTATTTCCTGGGAGACATTCCCGCTGCTCTGAATTTGGGCTGCAGGAACTTTCCTTATTCCAAAACACATGGATCTCCTTTTATCTCCAAAGTTTTCAACTACCCCAAGAACAGCAAAATTGCTTAGCTTACGCCCTTTCAATGCTCAAGGGAGAAAACTATGGCAGGCCCTTGATCACCATTACTTTCAGCATAGTTTTAACTAATATCCTTTTTCAAAAGGTGCCGAATTTGGAAAGCCTTGTAAGATTTTGGAGACTGGAGTTTATTCTAGAGTCTCAAAAAGTAGACTTTGAAGAATTTTAAACACAAGTATAACATGATTGATTTTGCATTGCAACAAAATATAATTGTAGCTACATTATAAAGTGCTAATTAGAGGTCCTAATTCAAGATGTTATATAGAGAATATACTGCTGTCTCCTTTCCTCCTTCAAATGCATAGAAATAACAGAAAAGTTATCTATTTTACAATCCATAATCAAGATTGAATGTGAAAAGGAAATCTTGAAAAATGGAAAATAGAGGAGAATGTTTCACAATACTATAAAGGGCTAGATTAACCTGAATAAATTTTTGCTGTAAAATATCTAGATATTTTAAATAAAATATATTTACACTAAAGAAGGAATCCCAACAGAACAAAAATTCAGGGGAAGTGAGTGACAGGCACAGTGGTAAATGGATACAGAATCTTTGATTGTCCTAAAATAATGTGCTGGCTTCATTAATCAAAAAGACTTGGGTGTAATGAGTATATGGGAATAAAAGTCAAAGTAAAGGCATGCATGAAACCCCAGGAAAAAGATTTCCAATAAAATACTATATCTTAAATGGAATGCTAGGGGGAAATAAGCAAAGTGAGATAAAAATAAAGTTTATATTTATTAACATGGACATTGAGTGAAAAAAACACATGCATTAATGTTTGAACCACATACTTGCTTTGATGAAGGTTCTGATATTTATACTACTTGCATTGTCCAGATACCCTGAAGCTAAAAATGTAAAATAGAAACTGGTACAGGACTGTTAATGACCCTGGGTGCAACTAAGAGTAGCAAATACAAAATTCCTCAGAAAAACATAACTTCAACCAAAACCTCAAAGGGATCTCCCTGTTAAATCCCGGCTGAACAGAAGTTCACAATCTAAAATTACAAAAGACAATAAGAATTCTTCTTTATTGGAAAATGTCAACAAGATCAGCAAGCAGCAGAATTACAGCCCTAAGTCATTCGGTTAATAGAATTATTGATTGGAGATAATAATCTGATTGTTTCACATGATTGCATAAAGCACAAAGGGTAAGAATCTAAGAAAAACCCATAAATCAAAATGGATTTTTAAAGCAATAATAGTAGAGGTGCCAAATTAGCAGAAAAAAAATTACAGGTGTTTTAAGATTAAAAAAATTCCTTGCTTGCAGAATAGGCTAAGTAAATATAATAAATGGTTAAAAATAACAACTAAGCCTGAAGCCTATATTTTACATAATTTCAGAAAAAACAAGAATAAAGAGAGAATTTCTAAAAACTTCTAGAGAAGAAAACAGGTAGATTATCTCCATAAAGGAGTACATGTCAAACAAGGAGTAAAATAACTTATTAATACAGGATATTAAAATAACATGGATCCAAGTTTTCAAAGGTCTGAAGAAAAATAACTTTTATGAGAATCTTATATAAACTATCACCAAGCAAGAAAGATAATCACAAATAATTGGAGTTAAGCAAGATCTCAAAAAGTTTCTTACAAACAGATCTGTTCTGAAATATTTATTGAAGATTTTACTCCAAGAAGAAGAAAAACAAAAGAAGGCAAATGTGTGATGTTATATTCAATAATAAGCAAAGAAGTAAGAAATGCTTACTGTTAAATTGTAAAGGCTGTAGTTTTAAATGTATGAATTAGAAAAAATGTAAGATTGGACATAAACTAAGCTTGCAACACAAGAAGCTCAAAAATATATTAATGCAAAGCTTAATTAGAAAGCATATAAAAATTAAAAGGTAGGGTTGATCACTAAAATTAAAACTAAAAGTGATTTTTAAAATTATGGCTAGGCAAATAGAGGGGAAACCCCACAAAAATGTATTTGTGTTTACTTCCTGTTTTTTTTCACAGATAGAAAAACAATCCTATATCTGTATATGCTTAATAACATGGAATCAAAACATATAAAAGCTGAATAAATGAATGAATGAAATGGTGAATTCCACAGTCACATTGGAGAATTTTAATATCTTTTTCTCAGAAATCTATATGATGAATACATAAAAATTAGTAAGAATGTAGAATATTTGTATAACACAATGACTTGATCTCATCAATTAATGTATAGGATCCTGCAATCAACAAGTAGAGAATGTACATCCTTTTCTAGCATGACTACGGGTTAAGCCCCAGTTTCTATAGCAGGTTCTGTAATTCAGGAGCAGGTGCCAAGGAAGTGATTAGTTAACCTTAGCGAGGGTTAGAATATTGCCAAACAGATACCATGTAAACAATAAGTCAGATAATTTTTAGATATTGAAAACAGTAACTGATGTTTCTGAAGCAGAATCTAAGTCACATATGATAAAATAGAATAATTACTCATATTTACAAAGGGGAAAGAGAGACAAGGAGGGGAAATTTACTATACCAACTTATACAGGTGAACACATCTTCCCACTCTCCTACCACTGGGTTGTTAATTTTGTGCCTGGTGTGTTCCAGAAACCTGAAGAACAGATGTGCCAGAGTAATAGTCAAGGAGTTAGAAAATCTGTGTGCAAGATCCTGATCAATGAAGCTTTTGCTTAAACTTTTAAGTCCTTTGCATCATTTAATGGTTAGAAGTTTGGACTTGACATCTAAGCTTCACTCTCATACCTAAGATTCCATTATTGTCTTACTTACTTCTCATTATTTTCATTATACATATACATATATGTTTGCGTGAAACCAAATACATATGTTTATATATGTGTGCATATATATAATGTTTTACATACGTGTGTGTATATATGTGTGTGTATGTGTGTATATGTGTGTGTATGTGTGTGTGTGTTTAAAAACATTTCCCAATAGCATTCTGCAGACACAACTTGCTATATAGTAGTATAGTTATCTATTTATTCCCTGGTATTTTTCACTAATGGGTACGCCCTCAGAGGCCAGACATAACATCTTTTTAAGCAATATATTTTTAGTAACTACCATTGTGTCTATAATACCAAAGCAATTCAACAAATTGTTGTTGAATAACTAGATTATTAAATAAGTCAAGATTGCAATTCTTATATGCGTTCCAGGAAATGATTGCTATCACTTGGACCCTTTCAAGGTTTACAAGGTCAAAAATATTTTCACAATAATGTTAAAATATTGTTTATTCTTTTCACTCCCAATTTCTCACAAGTATACAGTGTTTTCCAGAGGCTATATGTGTTATCTCAGTAAGATTGAATACAGAAGCATGTATGAGTCCAGTGATTTTCTATGAAGCTAGATACTAAGGATATTTCTACAAATGTAAAATAGTGCTTATTATTCTATTTTTTTTGCTTTGGAAAATGGTTATTATTCATACAATATGATATTTTAACATGCAAGAGACTTATTTGAATTTTAGAATAAATTAATTTACTATTTTAAAATTTTTCAGTTCTAATTTTAGTATGGTAAAAATCAATACATATTACTCACACTAACAAAAAAAAAAAAAACCTTTGAATTCCTCAGTAATTTTTAAGAGTCTAAAGAGGTCTGAGACCAAAACTCTTAAGAACATTGGATTCACTAAGTACTTTCATCTTCCGGGCCGTGTTTAAAGAAGACATATAAACTTACTGTTTTTTCTCATGGAGGCCAACATTCAGTTGCAAAATATACAACATAACCAAATCAGTTTAAATCACTTAATTTTGAAATTTAGATTGTGCTAATTATCCATTTTTGGCACATTAAATTAACTTAAAACGCTGTGATCTGAGAGAGTGGTGAAGACTATCAAACTAAAGGAAGACACCTCAAAAAGATCTGCTACCTATAATATTGTTAATTGTCTTTCTTTAATAATGAAGTGTTCATCAAACTCATTGCAGTTTCACAACGTGCAGAAAAATGACAAAGGATAGAGTCACGAAAGTTTTTCAAGCTGTAGGTTTTACTAAAGTGTGTGAAAAGCAAAGTCAGCCACAATCAGTTATGTGATCGTGTTTACTGTGGTATATAATTGTAGTCTTTTGTTGGACAATAGCTTATTTTGCTTCTAAAGTAGTTTAGAGGTGAACCACCAATTTACTGCTATTCTATATTGAGTGTAAGTATACTAATTCCTAGAGCCCTTTGGACAATGCGAATGGAATAATCTGTCGTATTTCCTGCTTCATCATAATTTAGAATCCTTTAGGTTTCAAGATGTTTCCTCCATATCTTATATCCATGAAGGTAATAACAACAGTGTTACTGACACGGGGAGAGTAAAGGCACTTATTGCTTGGCTTCTCCTTAAAAAGGCTTTCACTTGCCAGGTGTGGTGGCTCATGCCTGCAATCCCAACACTTTGGGAGGCCGAGGCCGACAGATCACCTGAGGTCAGGAGTTCGAGACCAGCCTGACTAACATGGAGAGACCCCGTCTCTACTAAAAATACAAAATAAGCCGGGTGTAGTGGTGCATGCCTGTAATCCCAGCTACTCTGGAGGCTGAGCCAGGAGAATCACTTGAACCCAGGAGGCAGAGGTTGCGGTGAGTCGAGATCGCGCCATTGCACTCCAGCCCGGGCAACAAGAGTGAAAATCCACCTCAAAAAAACAAAACAAAACAAACATTTTTTTAAACAGGCTTTCACTTAAGTTATGGTGTCTCTTTAAATTTAATTTGGGAAAAGGAGGGTGATGGTAATATTAGAAAAAGGTAGACACCAGGGAAAAATTTCAGGCATGTAGAGATCACCAGGCATGAAGGAACAGAGTGGAAATCATAAAGTTAAAAAGGAAAGTCAAGAGCTAGCAGGAAAGAGGTAAACTCGCCTAAGATAAGAACCTAGGACTAGTTCTGTTATTTCAATTCAAACGCTCTAATTTGTTTTTAAGTATGTTTGTAACATACAGAGCTCATTTACCTTCCTATTTCTTTTGTTTTATCTTTAACGTCTCCTCTATCTTTAAATTTATTACTAGAAACCCACAGAATTTTTTTTTTTTTTTTTTGAGACGGTGTCTCGCTCGGTCGCCCAGGCTGGAGTGCAGTGGTCGGATCTCAGCTCACTGCAAGCTCCGCCTCCCGGGTTTACGCCATTCTCCTGCCTCAGCCTCCGGAGTAGCTGGGACTACAGGCGCCCGCCACCTCGCCCGGCTAGTTTTTCTGTATTTTTTAGTAGAGACGGGGTTTCACCGTGTTAGCCAGGATGGTCTCGATCTCCTGACCTCGTGATCCGCCCGTCTCGGCCTCCCAAAGTGCTGGGATTACAGGCTTGAGCCACCGCACCCGGTCCCCAGAATAATCTTATTATTGAGTTTTATTCCTTACCGTCATCATTTGCATGAGCACTGACATTGAACACTATGTATGTGGAAATGCTCTGAGCTCCCTGTAGGAGATTTATCATATTTAATACCAGCTGAAATACCTTATATTTATAAACCTGGATACATGGCATACTATGGAGTGAAAAGCTCTGGGGATAAATCTCGCCATCCATGTAAAATCATAACATTTTAGAGCTGGAAGAGTATTTAGTGATGATCTGATTCAACAGCATCATTTTGCAGATAACTAAACTCGTGCCTATAGAGGCTAAGAAGAGCCTGATCACCTTCTTGAGGGAATAATTTAGCATCCTGAAAGAAAAAAAGACCTTTCTAAATCATCTATGAAAGAGTTAAACATGAATCCAATAACTTGCAGATGTATTTAGGATTAGTTGGGGCAGCTAGAACTCTTTCCTCTAACTCCCATCTTGCTAGTCCTTGAAATAGTTGCACTGTGGTATATTTAATCTTATCAAAAGAAAAGGTAAAGGACAATCAGTATTAACTGACACCAGGAACTGAAAGTAAACCAAGCAACGATGAAATGTGTTTATTGTCAGACATGGCTTACTGGCTTAGTTGTCTCATCCAATAGTCTTTGGGAAGAATATGTGTGAGGAGCTGATGAATTTACTTTACTATTCACTATGTATTTTGTGAAAAAACTTTTCTGGATGCATATGAATTTTGTGGATTATATTATGTGACAAAAATATTCATTTCCAACTGTCATAAATTACCTTATGCTCTTTTCAGAATTCCATGTATACAAAACTCCCCCAAAATTGCATGTTATCATTTTTCCAAGGTCACCTGAGTTTTTAAAAGGGAGACACATGATGCAGCATAGTATAATTTCTCTCCCCAACTTACTCTTCTATGTTATTACTCTATTATGATTGTAGTATAACTTATAGTATATGTTTGTACTGTATCAAAACAGAGGATACTTTCTTTCAGGGAAAAATCTCATTTGCATTCTCAAGGACAATGATTTTCCATATACATGAACCTAAATATAAATATTTATTTAACACTAAAGAAAATAAGTGTGCACATGTATCTTCTGATGTATATTCCCTTCAAATTTTCTCTTAAATCATATAATTTTAGCCCATACTCGAGAACAAACATGACATATTTAGTAATGCCACTTCAAATATCCAAAAGGACAGAGAATATGTGTGAGGAGCTGATGAATAATTATCAATGGTGATTATGATGATTAAGAATAAATAATAGGTCCTGGATATTTTGGGGTTCTCACCCCCTCCCATTTGTATAACAGATGACAAATACAACATACAGCTGCACTGCAATTAAATGCCTTTTTCCTTTGTAGAATCACAACCCTTTTTGATACTGTTTAATATGCTAGGTCTATAAGGCAACTACGGAGACAACTGATTCAATCTATGACATTAATAATTTAATCAAAGTTATAGAGAAGGATCCCGGTCTAAATAATACACAAAATCATGGAAAATATCCATGACATGTAGGTATTCTCAAAATAACAAAAATATTATCAAAATTTCTCTATGTATATTTTACAAAGGAGAAAAATGTTTGCTGTTAGCACTGAACAGGAAGAAAATTCCCTTTCCATGTAAGGTATTTATAAAAAGGCAGAAATGCCAATTTTTAGCACCCATGCCCTCTTAGAATTGGTTCTGTCAACACCCCTGCAGGTGGCACAGAAGAAACAGATTGAGAAGTATGTTGATAAAAGGGAATCATCCCCAAATCCCATTTTGGCTGTCCTCTTCAGCATCATTTTAAGTCTCTGGATCATATTCATAATCATCTTTTTTATTTTGAAAATAATTTTTCTGCATCCTGCCACAAAAATTAAAGTGCTATTTTGCAACAATAGTATCTATCAAATGTCAAAATCTTGCCATATGTTTAGCAAAGTTGAAAGGCTCCTGTTCAAGATGTCAACTGTAGATTAGCTGATTCACAAGGGAGGTAATGATCACCGTACATCTATTGTTTTTATTTCCACCCTAAACTGACTATTGGCATGTATAGCAACAAACAGTTCAATACTAGTCCTGCTTGCTTCCTGAAGACTCTTGAAACAATTTTTTTCCACTGAATTCATTCATTTCTTATCTATTATTTTCCTAACATACCTGTCTCTTAATCTTACTATAAATTGAGACGATGAATTCATGAATTTTGTCTTACGTACTTTTAAATCCTCAGTACTTATCACATGGCAAATGGTGGACTCTATAAATGTCTGTTGAGTAATGATAATAATGAATGAGTAAATTATTCTCTTAATACTGCTAACTTATTTATATCACTATGAATAATAATAACTGTGGGGAAAAAGAGAGGTCAGCCTGTTACTGTGTTATTATAGATAGAAGTAAGTTTAAGAGACTCCATTTGGCTCTGTATTTGAGATGCTGTTAATCTGTGACTCTACCCCCAATCTTGTCCTTGCTAGAAACATCGCTGTGCTAATCAAGGTTGAAAGGATTTTGGGCTGTAAGGAATGTACTTTGCTAGCCAAATGTTTAAAGCCTGCTTGTGGTTGAAGGTCAGTACCACTCCCCTAAATCTCAGTAAAAGAAAAACATCTGCCACCTGCCCATCCCTGGGAAAATGTAACATCTCTGTGTATCTGTATGCCTTACTGTTGATTTACTCCTTTATCTTTTTGGCAATAAATACTGAGGGAACTCAGAGACCGGTGCCAGTGTGGGTCCTCTGGAAGCACAGCACTGGCCCCCTGGGGCCTCGCTTTTCTTTCTCTATACTTTGTCTCTGTGTCTTTATTTCTTTTCTCAAGTCTCTCGTTCCACCTAGTGAGAAGCACCCACAGGTGTGGAGGGGCAGGCCACCCCTTCAAATAACAGCAACACTTTTAGTACATTTCCCAATGTTGTTATTAGTAGTTAATAAAAGCACCATGCTTCGTATCTGCCCAGTTCAAATACTGGAATATAAATAGCACAACGAAGTCAACTGCTTTGAAAATCCTCACCACCCACCAAATTTAATTCCCCTCTGACTCAATATTGGTTGTGAAACAAAACCTGCATAAGCCATGACAGACAATTCAGGCACCATAATTAAAACTGACTTTCTCTGTCAGTTGTCTATTATGTGATTCTTTTTATAAAAAAAAAAAAAGAAAGAAAGAAAGAAAGAAAAGTCACCAAAGCTTTTCTTTATTATATTGACTGAAATGTCAAGGTCTTTGATGATTATGACTTGCAGACATAGCTTTAGGAGAAAATTGTATATTTACATTTTTACATTGGAAAGATTTTGGCTACAAGTAACAGACAACTAAACACAAATCTTTTAAACAAATAGGGACTGTTTTGGTAATGGGAAGTCCAGAGGTAGGGAAGACTTTGGGACTGATCCAGTTTAGGAACTCCATCTCCTTTTTCTGTAGTTTATTTTACAAATAAAAATAATTACTATATAAAATGTATTCTTATTTTGAGCTATGAAGTATTGTAACTTTATTGCAATTTATTTTGCTCTCTACCTTTCAGACATTAAATACACATAGTTATAACAGTAAGTCAAGATTTTCAATGGGAGACAAAACAGCAACAAAAGTAGCGACACAATTGTAGTAATAGGACAAATGACAATGACATTTAGGATTAAAGATTTAGCGCTTATCAATGTGAATTCTATGATCAGCCAGTTGTTTGTAAGACTATCTGGTGTGAGTGAAGACAGATAGGGAAGAGGGATAATTATCCTGTAAAATATAAGGTGTATTTAGGAGACGAGAGCAGAAAAGAGAATGTAGAGGGATCAAGCCTTTGAGAGCCCCTAAAAGATTAATTTTAAGGTCTACCTAGATAGGGAACCATTTAAATTTTCCCAAGTTATTATGCACATAAAACTACTGTACATTAATAAAAAGTGTAATATGCTATAGTTGTATCTGTGCAGGAATAGGAAAGAAAAAACCCTTTAATACAATATATTCAGCTTTTCACAGCTTGATCCCTGTCTGTATATCCAGTTTCATCTCTCAGCAACCATGTGACCATATGTCTCTGTTTTAAGGAACCTTTTCAGATGATTGAACTCCCTTGCTGTCTCAGTTTGGGGCCTTTACAGACTGTGTTCTTTATGTCAGAAATACGACTCTTCTCTCCTATCATCACCTCCTAGAGTGATTCCTACCCACCCTCCATTACCCAACTTAGGAATCACTTTGAAAAGGCTTCGCTGACTAGACTACACCTGTTACGTGACCCTTCCACGTTCTCATATATCAACCCAAGTCCATATTAGGTTGTAATTGAAGATGTACTCTCTACCATAAGTCTTTTAAGTTTTGTGGAGGCAGAAGATATATCCAGTAATAATATCTCCTGTTCATTATTACATGTCTAATTCCTAGCACAGTGCCTCTTTCATACAGTAAATACATCTATTAATTTAAATTCAAATTGAATGGTGATGAAAGATGGTTATTCATTAATCATTCATAAACTAGTTTTTATAGGGTGCAAGTAACTTAGAGGAATCAAAAGCTAAAAGGAAGCAAGTGGATAGAAACCATGACAAGAAGTTCAGCTGTGATGGGTTCTGGAATTCAGACCAGCAACTTAGACAGGTGAATAGTTATATCATGTAACGGCCTGGGGAGCAGGATTGGAGAAATGAGTCATTTTATGGAAAAGGGGGATTTCAGAACATAGTAATGGAGAAAATTGAGACAAACCTCAGCTTCAGACAGAAATTATTTTATTCTCTTATTCTCAGGACAAAAACTGATCTCTGATCAAAGTTGGAGACAGAATACAATGACATTTAATGTTTGCCTTATTGAAAATTTATTCTTTTATTTGATCAGGTTTATTGAGACAAATTTACAATTAGAAAAGTTTATTCTTTTCAGAGAGCAATTCTTTTAGTTTTGACAAAAGCATACAGTTGTGTAGCCACTACCACAATCATGATATAGATCAGTTTCCATCACCCATCACTCCATGCCCCTTTTTAGTTAATCCCTTACCCTTACCTCTGGTCCTTGGCAATCACTGATCTTTTTCTGTCCAGAATGTCATATAAATAGAATTATAAATTCTATGGCCCTTTGAATCTGGCTTCCTATCCTTAGCATAATGTGCTGTGATTCATTCATGTTGTTATGTTTATTGGTTTATTTTTGTTGTTGCTGTTTTGATCTTACCCCACTAGCAAAAATTCTGCAGTTGAGTTTCTTGGTAAGAATCTCAGGTTCAGCACATCCCCCGTGTAATAGACAAGCCTTACCCTAGCAAAATCCGTTTTGTGATCATAGTATCTCTTCTACCAGGAAGAATTTATTAGTTTACTTTTTATTGCTAAGTATCACAGGTTATGTAAACAGCTGTGATACTTCTATCACATATTGTTTATCCATTTTCCCACTGAAGGCCATTTGGTTTGCTTCCAGTTTTAAGCAATTATGAACACAGCTACCATAAACACTCCTGTACAGATTCTTGTGTGAAAATAAGGTTTTCCACCTTTGGGTAAGCTATATATTTAACATTGAAAGAAAGGTTCAGTTTGCGTGTTAAGAAGTAACATATAAAAATTCCAGTTGCTGAACATCCTTCCTAGCCTGTGAAATTGTCAGGTTGTTTGTTCATTTGGATGCTCTATTTAATTTTTGCTCTTATTTTTGTTTTAGCATACTAATCAGTGTGTAGTGGTATCTCATGGTGGTATGATGATGTTGGGCATTTCCTTTTCTTGTCCTTAAGCTCAGGCCTATCTCTTCCTCACTAAAGTGTTTATTTAAATCTTTTGCCCATCTTGGTTAGAATGTTTGTTTTCTTCTTACTATTTTATTATTGAGTTTTGAGATTTCTGTATGTATCCTAGATATGATTCATTTCCTTTACCAGATATATGCTTTAAAAATATTTACTTCAATCTCTGGCTTTTCCCTTCATTCTGTTAACAATGTTATCAGGAGAGCAGAAGATTTACATCTATACACACACACACACACACACACACACACAAACACACAATATATATCGTGTGTGTATAAATATGTAAATCATATGTATATGTGTGGACATATATCTATGTATGTGTATATATGTGATATATATGTGTGTATATAAATATCATAAAACTTTAAAAATACATGTATCACACAACTTTTTTAAATGAATGAGCTCTTTTAGAGTTGTGTTTAAAAAGTTTTTGCTTACCTCAAGTTCAAAGAGATGTCTTTGTATGATTGTTCTAGGAGTTTTATGGTCTCGGGTTTACATTTAGGTATCTGATTCAAGTTGACTTGGTTTTTGTGTAGTTTATGAGTTGCGAATGAGATTCATAGTTTCTTTATGGATATCTAACTGTTACAGGAACATTTTTTGAACATACCATTCTTTCTCCATTGAATTGCTTTGCATTTTTCTTAAAAAGATTGACAGAGATAAAAAGTATTGACAAGGATGTGGAGAAAAGGGAGTTCTTGTACTTGGTAGCAATGTAAATTGGTGCAGTCATTGTGGAAAACAGTATGGAAGTTCCTCAAAAACCTAAAAGTAGAACTACTGTATGATCCAGCAAACTCTCCTCTGGGTATATACCCAAAGGAAATGAAATCACTACTGCATAGGGACAGCTGCACTTCCAAATTCATGGCAGCATTATTCACACTAGCCAAGATATGGAAATAATGTGTGAGTCAGTGGTTTAATCGATCAATAACTTGTGGCATATATACAATGAAATACAACTCAGCTTTAAAAAAGAAGGCAATCCTGCCATTTGTGACAATATAAATGAATCTGGAGAACATTATGTAAAGTGAAGTAGGCCAGACACAGAAAGAAAGAAAAATATCACATAATCTTATTCATATGTGGAATCTAAAAAATGTTGAATACACAAAAACAGTTGAATGGTAGTTACCAAGGCAGGGAAGATAAGGAAGTGGGGAGCTGTTGGTCAAAGGGTACAACATTGCAGGTATGTAGGATAAATAAATCTAGAGATTGAATGTACAATACGATGACTACACTTAATAATATTATATCCCATACTGGAAATTTTCCAAGACAGTAGAATTCAGGTGCTCTTACAACAAAAAAGTAACTATATGAAGGGATGGATGTCTATTTGCGTGACTGTGGTAATTATTTTACTACGTTATGTATATCAAAACAATGTTAACTACCTTAAACATATACAATAAAAATCCACAATTGACCAAATACGCGTGGGTCTACATTACAAATGTCTCTTCTGTTCCTGCCTGTCCTTTCACCAATACTGCATTGTCTTGATTAGTGTAACTTTATAATAATTATTGGAATCTGGTAAAATGTATCCTCCAACTTTGTTCCTTTAAAAAAAATACCCTTTTGCTCTTCTAACTCCTTTGCATTTTGACCTAAATTTAGAATCGATTTGTTCATTTCTAGGACAATTCCTGTGGGATTTTGATTGGGTTTGAGCTGAATTTATAGATCAGTTTTGTTAAAATTGCTCTTTTAACAAGAGTCTTGTAATCTGTGAACATTATATATCCCTCCATTAAGTTATTTGATTACTATTATCAGTGTTTATACTTTTCAGTATATTGAATCTTACATACATTTTGTCAGATTTATATCTGTTTCATGTTTTTGGTGCAAATTTAAATGCTATTTTTCATAAGCTTTAAAAATATTAGAATAGTTATTAATTAACAGAACAATTTCAAAGAAAATACAGAGTTACTGTATATCTTTCACCCAGTTTCCCCTATTGTTAAAAACTAAGGAACCAACATTGTTGTGCTAATATAGATAAAATGTCACATTATATTAGTATTTTATTAATGTCATTTTTTTGTTCCAGGATGCTATGCAAAGTACCATATTATATTTATATCTCATGTCTCATTAGGCTTATCTGTTCTGTGACAGTTCCTCAGACTTTTCTTGTTTTTGTGACCTTGTCAGTTTTGAAGAGTGCTGGCCAGGCAATTTGTACATTTTTTTCTCAGTTGGAATTTGTCTAATTTTTTTCATGATTAGAATGGAGTTGAAAGTTTGGAAGGAAGACCACAAAGATAAATTGCCATTCTCATCACATTATATGAGAAATATATGTTATCAATACGATTTATAAATATTGATGTTAACCTTGATCATTTGGCAGTAGTAGTATTTGCCAGGTTTGTCCACTATAGAGCTACTTTTTAAATGATATTTTTTAAAATTAAATTTCCGATTGCTCATCATGAGTATATAGAAGTACAATTGATTTTTTAAATTGACTTATCATCCTGTAATCTTGTTAAAGTCACTTATTAGTTAATTCAGCTTCTTTTAGATTCCATTGGGTTTCCAAGGTAGAAAATCATGGCATTTACAACTAGACATAATTTTATTTCTTCATATCCACTTTGTATCCACATATGCTTGCGCATATGAATGTAAGTATAAATTCATGTGTCTACGTAGGTACTTGTCTTATTGCATTGTCTGGGACCTGAAATACAATGTTCAATAGGACTGATAAGAATGTTTTGCTTTTTTTTGAAATTGTGAAGAAACTATTCAGTTTTTCATTATTACATATTACATTATTTGTAGGGTTTTTAAAAGATATCATTTAGCAAGTGCTGGAAGTCCTTTATTTTTCTGAGAG
Source organism: Colobus angolensis palliatus (assembly GCF_000951035.1). Taxonomy (NCBI): domain Eukaryota; kingdom Metazoa; phylum Chordata; class Mammalia; order Primates; family Cercopithecidae; genus Colobus; species Colobus angolensis. The sequence goes on along the minus strand of NW_012114489.1, from coordinate 4,883,262 downwards.
TTTTTAGTGTAAATGGATGTTGAACTTTGTCAAATCTTTTTCTACATTTATTGAGATGATCACATTGTTTTGCTTCTTTGTTGATGTGATGAATGGCATCATTTTAAACTGAGGGATATTTTCTCTGATAATCAGCCTACCTCACAATCTTTCTCTTTAGCACCAGTAAAGTCCCTGGAGAAGAACCTTCACGTGTATGCAGTTTTCTTTTATTGTTTGCAGCTCTAGGGAATTCTGTAGTCTCTTGCTAGCCCACATTGGCATTTAGCAAATTGTTAAATATTTTAGTAAAATCTTTTTAGCCACTTGTCTAACAACCCTGTCTTCTTCCTGTGCTCTGCCATAGGTGAGACAATGTCTGTGCTACATTTTACTTTAGAAGTGCCTGTCTTTCCAAGATCTTAGCCTCGTTGGTTATTCTATAACCTCAGATCTCTGATGGGTACAATAAAATTCATGATTTTATATTTGGTGCTTTTTTTTCTCATTGTTAGTGTGGAAATGACAGCCTTCTCAGCTTTTTAAATTCTAGGCAGAAGTAGGTAGTCCTTGTGATTAGAAGAAATCGACTTATCTCTAACAATGAAATGATTCAGGGATGTTCTTACCCCAGAGGATTTTACCTGTAACTTCTTTGTGAAGAATAAAATGTAGCAATGGGGTTGGTTTCAGCTCATATGCAGCATAGGCAAGGCTAATTTAAAAACTGTGTTCTGTATAGCATCTAGTCCTTTGCTGGAAGTTAAGACTTGGATAATAACTGTGTTTGCATTTAAGGAAACTCTCTCCCTGGGCTTTAAAATGAAGAAGATAAGAGATAATTATATCACTTTTGGCAGAGCAAATTAAAAGCAGAATAGGATATGAAGCTGTCTGAAATTGCATAAATCAAACCTGCTGGCTGTTTTCCCTAAGTAAAAAACTAATGGGTACCATCCAGAGGTGAATTCCATGTTGTTTTTTTAACAAACGTGAATGGTATCAATCAATGAAGTTTAACTTTGTTCATATTATGAAATTTTATATGGAAGTACATGACATTAATATATTCTTTAATTCCATAAATATTCATTGACCATCTAAAATGTAACAGAGCTACTTTCCCAGATATAGAAGAAACATTCAGACAGGCAATTTGGAGACCTGAGTTTTAGCCCTGATGTTATTATTAATCCTCTGCATGATCTTAGATAATTCAGTTCTCTGAAAAAAACTAGTGAGGGTGAATCATGTCAAGAATTACAGATATGCAGCCATCTCAGTACCTCTTACCCAATCGATTTCACCCAGTAATTAGGGCAGACTAGGTTATTCATATGTGATTATTCCACCTAAGATAAATGGACAAAGAGCAAACAATAGTGAAGAATTACAAGACCAAGATTTGGGGGAGGAAGAAGACCTTCAGAGGTGCAACCAGCATTAAGGATTCTTGTTGAGCCAGGATAATATGCCAATCCACAAAGAATGGTTAAGGGCCTTAGGTATTATTTTTGGTAGCCTTGCAAGGCTAAATAGATAAAACTGGGTGTCCATAGTCCACCAAGAATAGGAATCCTGCTAATTCCCCACCATACCCTTCACTTTGGGCTGGGATCCTGAAGAGTCTTCTCCTAGGATTAAGAATGAATTGGAAGTAAACCAATCTTCACAAGAATTTTCAGTACAGATTTAGTCATATGAAAGTTCCAAAAATCCTCAGTCCTTGAACTTGAATTAAGATAGTCCCTGATTGCTAAAATTTCTGGAATGCCTCATAGGAAAAATAAAATAAAATGTGAAGACAGATATTGATATAGGAGTCAAAAGGAAATTATTTAGGGAAATAGTGAGGGGTAAAGAAGTCTTGGGTAAGGTTTCCCTTTGATAAAAAGCAGCCCCCAAATCATTTCTTTTCTAACAAAAAGTAGCCTGCAAAATCGAGCTGCAGACATACATAAGCAAGCTGGAAGCTTGCATGGGTGAATGCCAGCAGCTGTGACAATAGGAAAAGGCTACCTAGGGGCTAAGCGTGTCCAACATGGCGGCTCCATCTTCCCTTTTCTTTGTCAACCACGTGTACAGTAAGGAGAAGACAACATGGCACCGGCCAGGTAGAAAACCCATTTGCATAATAAAAGATTAGGGTGGGTGGCCAGCTTCCTCGTGAGCTATGTAAATGTCATACCTGGTCCAACCAATCTTTGGGCCCTGCCTAAATCAGACACCACCTCCTCAAGCCAGTCTATAAAACCCTGTGCACTTCACCATGGGACTGGAAGACCCACTCAGGAGGCCCTCTCTCTCTGCAGGAGAGAGCTATTCTCTTTTCTCTTTCTTTTCATCTATTAAACCTCCACTCTTAACCTCACTCCACATGTGTTCATGTCCTTGATTTCCTTAGCATGAGGCAATGAACCTCGGGTCTTTCCTCACATGAATGATGCCACTTCATTGTGGGGACTTGTCTGGTATTGGAATGCAGGGTATATTTATTGAAACAGTGAGTACAGGTGTGAACTTCAACTCTGTCCTCTCACTTAGAGGCTCTCGACCTTCATTTTAAAGTCAGACCAAACCAAAATACTGGGCCCCCATCAGTCATTTAAAAAATAATTAGCATAGCTGCCGGCCTTACAAGACTTGGGGTATAGGTTTGCTGCGGAGAATATGGAGAATCCCCCACTATCCATGTTGCTGGGTATGTTGGCCATGTTTTGAACCAGTTTCCTTTCACAGAGGACCTAGTCATCGTGTGGGACTGGAAGAGTTCCTGAAACAACTGAGGGTTTCTGGCCAGGGCTACACTCCCGTGTTACCAGAAGGCTTCTGGACTGACCCCAGGCTCCGACTGCCCAACTGGGCATTGGCAACAGGATCTCCAGCTTTTCCTATGGTAATTTCCTCCTTTCCGGCCCACAGCTGCCATGTCTCCTATCCTGTCTCTGCATGCAACATTATGGGAATTTTTACAGTTCAGATCAGGGAAATCACGTGAGGCAAGATCAGGAAATGCCATAGTAACTGGGGATAAAACTCAAGTGAAGGCCGTTTTTGTAATTGTAGAGGAACAGAAGGTCTCTCCCTGCCCACCCACAGTGAGTGTCTCTCTCTGCCCTTGGTCTATAGAGCACATGGCATTTCAAGGTCACTCTCTGTCCTTGGGCTGGAGAGCATATGGCATTTCAAGGTCAACATCGCCACCTAGTGGAATAGTAATCCTCTCCATGGGGTACATTTTTGTCCCTTTGCAGAAACACTCGAGCTTCCCAGTTCCCCTCCCTTTTTGTGCCCCTCTACTAGAGACCAGGATTTATGCTGCTTCTGTAAATGGGGAAACTCTGCCTTCAACCATGAGGAGGAAAATGTCCTCCGAAATCAAATTTTAGTCTTGATACTGTCCCATCAGCAGGAAAACTGCCATTCAGTCCCTACATTCTTTTATGGTACCTATTCTACCTCCAATTAAAATGGTACCTAAAGTTAGCCGGAGACAATCTATAAGAGTAAACACTTAATCATGCGCCATAATAGTTTCTTGGTCTGGTCCCCAGGCAAGAGGGACTGCTGTCGTCTTTGTTTGAGACTATGAACTGTAAACCAAGCTCCTCCCAGAGTTAGTTCAGCCTATGCCCAGGGATGGGTAAAGACAGCTTGGGGGCTGGAAGCAAGATGGAGTTGGTTGGGTCAGATCTCTTTCACTGTCTCGTTCACAATTTTGTGACTTACCACCTCTTTGAAAATACCTCATACACTCGTGGCTAAGTCATAACCTAATTAACGTTTGTTGGTTTGATCTATGAAGCTACTTTTGGCAAAGTTCAAAAGCAGAAAAATCTTAACTGCTTGGCATACCTAAAGGTGAGTAACAAGGGTTTTAAAAGGATTTTCTTTTTTGTTTTTTCAAGACAAAGTCTAGCTCTGTCGCCCAGGCTGGAGGGCAATGGTGCGATCTTGACTCACTGCAATCTCCACCTCCCGGGTTCAGGCAATTCTCCTGCCTCAGCCTCCCAAGTAGCTGGGATTACAGGTGCATGCCACCACACCCAGCTAATTTTTGTATTTTTAGTAGAGACGGGGTTTCACCATGTTGGATAGGCTGGTCTCAAACTCCTGACCTCAGGTGATCCACCTGCCTCCCAAAGTGCTGGGAATACAGGTGTGAGCCACTGCACCCAGTCAAAAGGATTTTCTTAAAGAGTGCTCAGCTTAATTAAAAGTGGATATCCAAGCTATAGGTATATTTAAAAGGCCTTTATTTTTTATTTTTATTTTTTAATCTTCTTGGGTGTTGTTTTTCTGGAAAAAAAATTTTTTTTTTCTTCTTAGTCAATTGAATTATTTTTCTCCATTTTTTGTCTTGCCACTCTTAACGCACACATGAGAGGCCCTAAGGTAACTTCTGGTAGCTTGGGACTACTTGGGAAAAACAGAGGAGGCACCACAGACCCCGTTTTGGAGAAATACTCTGTTTTCCTCATGAAACCCGAGGAATTAAAAATGAATAGATCCCTCTCAAAACAAAAGGCTCTGTTCTGTCTTGCATTGTATTATCTGATGGTTTTGAGTTTTGGGGGTATCAGAAATTACTTCTCATTATGAGAGAGCTTTGGTGTGTAATAACTGGGTAGGAAATATACTTTAAGGGATGGCTAATAGTAGTTATGGTAGGATACTTGACTCTGTAGAGTTGAATAAGAGAAGCATGCTCTTGGCCACCTGGAAGATATGGAAACATCCCTACCCCCCCACCTACTGAGAGATGAGACTCCTGTGGGGGATGAGTTGATTACGAAGTGGGCTGGTTGGCTTTGAGTTGCCTTGCAATGAAATGCACAGTTGAAGCATTTCACTGTCTTCTCCCATAGTATTTTCCTCCTTTGGGGGATCCAGGATCCACTATAAAATGGCACCCTTAATTTTTGGAATTCATCTTTGCCTTCATCTGTGCCTGCTTATTTGGCTCTAGAAATGCATGCTCTCCTGGCCCTGTTCCTCCAAGGGCTACACCCTGAAGCCAGGAGTCCAATTAAGAAACTGGCAAATGAAAAATCTTACAAGTGCTGAATCTTCTGTCTGACTGTGTAGCTATATATGTCTTGTGTGTAATGTCTATAAAAAGAGCTCTAATTGATTGGCTTAAAGAAAAATAAGCACTTAAATCGAATATTTTTAAAGGAAAGATAAAAGCTATAATGCCTTATAGTTCCTGTGACTTCAATCTTTAAGAAACAAAATTAGTCTTAAGGATTATTGGTAAAATACAAGTGTCATCAAAATACAAATTGGTGGTCTAAATTACAAAAGTCAGATACTAGGTTTGCTAAATGTTTCAATAAACTGCCTGCTTTATAACTTGGTAAGGTCTGGGGATATATGAAATTAACCATGCCCTTACCTATGCTGGAAAAATCAGACTTTATCTGTGCCTAGTACATAATCAAAACAATTTACTAGGCTTCACATTAAAGTTAAAAATTGCTGAAAGTTACCATTATAACATGTAATTTAAACTACTAAAAATGGATTTACATGCAAGGCGTGTAAAAACAGTAATAAGATTTTTTAAATAAAAGATTATAAGAAGACATGGAAATGTAAGTTTTGCTTAGGGATAAAGGATTGTCTTAAATTAGATAAGATAAAGCTGAAGGTTTAATTAAGTGTGGAATGATTATAAAAATTAATCTTGCAAAAATCCCATGTGTAAACATTAACTAAATTCAAAAGCATATTATATGGTCTTTTCATAAATTGAGCATTGAAATAAAAGCACAGCACAGTTGTCATAAGATCATAAGATGTTAGTCTGCCCTTCAGAAAGATGAGAAAAGGATGGTAAAAATTTCACCTCATGGTCAAATTGGTTAAGATTAGGTGGAACTGTCTACGAGGTTTTGCTTAAAAATTGGGGTTAACATTAATAAAATAATGCAAGGGTAAAATTTGACTTCAAACAAGATTTTCATGTAATACTAAAGGCTAATGAAAGATATTTACCTTTTTAAAATTTTTGAGTCATTATTTTGGCAAAATAAATAATTTATGGTAATCTGGAATTCTATTTCATAACATCAAGTGTTTAAACTGCTAACATATTTAATAGGCTTCCAAAAATCAAACCTCAGTTTCAAAATTGTCTTTCCTGACACCTGGCTTTTCAGAGGCTCTAGAAGGGTCCCCGGAATGCCCAGAAAAGAAAGGTAAACAGGATTATTTAACGTGTTTAGGTATGTGAAATTGCCAAAATGATGTTTATATTGAGATAGAGTCTCCCTCTGTTGCCCAGGCTGGAGTGCACAATCTCGGCTCACTGCAAGTTCCGCCTCCCAGGTTCACACCATTCTCCTGCCTCAGCCTCCCAAGTAGCTGGGACTACAGGCACCCACCACCACACCCGGCTAATTTTTTGTATTTTTGTAGAGACGGGGTTTCACCATATGAGCCAGGATGGTCTCAATCTCCTGACCTGATGATCCACCTGCCTTGGCCTTCCAAAGTGCTGGGATTACAGGTGTGAGCCAACGTGCCCGGCCTTCAGGTTATATTTTACTCGATAATATTAATATATGTTCCAAAATTGTGTGGATGTGTAAAATTCTAATGTCTAAGTATATGCTATCAACCACAATTAAGGTTGAAGTTATTATAAACCACAGAAATAACCAAATCTCTTTGTCAGTAACGTTTTTAACTCTAACTATCCTGGAAATTTTGTCATTTGCAGACAGTTGTTGTCTTGCTTTGCTGCTTCTCAAAAGATGGTTTATAATCAAGCTATAGGACTTTAACAGGTGCCCTCAAATGCAGGTCTCTAATAGCTTTGAAGATTGTAACACTGGAATAGAGAAAAAACATACAGTACTCATGAAGAGCTGAAATGTTCATGAATATCAAAAAGGAGTTAACTGCAGGAACTACACTAATAGAAGTCTGAAGTAATCTTTTTTTTAAGCTTTTTTCTTGAAACATTGCTAATCCTTGTTTTGTTCTTCAACGTCAAGGCAACCTTTCTTTTTAAGCTATCTATAGCTTTTAACAATTAAGTATACTTCTGTAAACGAAAAGAAAATTTGAAGCATATTTGTTTCTTACTGGCTGATTCCTGTAAACTTTGGAATCTATTTGTGAGTATTCTTAACTTATGGCAACATAGTTATTTGCATCAGTGCAATAAGAATCCATTTTCTTTTGCAACAGGACACAATTGGAGGAACTGGTTGTTTTACCAAGGCTTTGGCTGGAAGGGTGTGTTTTCCTTTAAGGAATCAAGCTTGATTTGCAGAGCCCATAAAATCCCGTTGGGAAGACTGGTCTCATGCCCTTGCCTACGCAGTCCCTGTACAGGGTTCCTGACCTGTGGTCAGTAAAGAATGTCACTTTCTAACAGGTCCAGGAACTCCAAGTTTATCTTGGAACCTTAAGAGGAAAGGATTACCCATCTCACAGGTATTTGAGGGTACAAATCAATGGCTGGGCTTGGCTTTAAAAGGTTTTATCTGAGATTCCTTGTGGAGCAGAGTTCCATCAAAACCAACCCAAAAGGCCTATGTAGAAATAATTATTCTTCCTGTACTTTATGCAAATAATCAGGCCATGTATAAGACTAAAGTTTATTCTACAAACAACACAGTCCTATCATAATTTGTTTTTACTGAAAATGAGGACTGGAGAGAGAAAAATTATGCTGCAAAACTTATCATACATTTATCATTACGTTCTGGTTTCATTGGTTGTTTTTAATTTTTTTCCTACATTTTAGACTAACTCTGCTTATTTCTGTGAATCAAGTAGTGATCTCCTGCAGCACAGAAGAACAAAAAGGGATGGGTAATGTAAAAATCTCTATCAATATCCTAGTTCTGGGCAATTATCCTGCAAATCCTGCCATGTAATGAAAGTAAATAAGGTGCCTATAACCCAGAGGTTTCTTTGATTGGGAAAATAAAACCAAGGAAATTCAAAGACCCACAAAGGGAAATTCTATATATTGGCAAGTAAAATTTTAGGTGGAAATAATCTACACTACTCTTCTGGGAATTGCCATACTCACTCTACTATTTGCAGTAGAGCTATACACAATAACACCTTCTAACTGGAATATCAGACAGTTCCCATTGCTGTACTATTTTGCTTGATTATTATCCTTATAGGAGGAATAATAGTTACTGACAAGACGTAAACATGAAGGTTTTACTATCAATAAATCTGCTAGGACTTTTTATTTGGTTTGGCAATATGCCATACCTTAGCTATGCAAAAAACCTATAAAAAGATTTTATTTAAGAAAGGATCTTGTATGGTAAATTATCGTCCTAAAGAGAATAACTGGTTGTTTAAAAAGAGGGATATTTAGGACAAGCCAGAAAGTTTAAGCATGTTGTAGATGTCTGTGGAAGTCATGAAAGGATTGATAATTGCAGGAAAAATTTAGCCAAGGTTAACACTAAAGTTACTCTAGCCACCCAATAACGTATTTCTCCCAATTACATAGCAAGTTATAAAAGATGGCCTAGATCTAAGATTATCCCCTAATAACAAGTCAAGAGAGAAAGACAGGTTTTTCTCAAAGAAAAATGTTGCTTTTATATCAACACTTAAGGTAAAGTACAGCGACTTCTGGTGGAGGCAAACCAGTATTACAGTCCGTTGGAATGGCTGACAGGTATCAAACTCTACTGTCACAGTTGTGGCCTACAGTACTCCCACTAATAGGGGTAATCTTACTGCTCATATTCAAACTAAAATTTGTCTCTTCTTGCCTAGAAGCAATCAACTCCAAATGGTGCTACAGAAAGAACCACACATGGCCACATTTTACTTCCAAGGACCCTTAGATCAACCTCAGGAGGAGCCCTAGCTGCTCTTCCCCACACAATGCCCAATTTCAGCAGGAAGCCAGAAAGAGTTGTAATCCAACACCCTCTAATAGCAGTTAGGGTTACCACTCCTGAGAGGGGAAGTTAGAAGTTAAAAAGAAATTATTTGGGCAGATAGTGAGAGTAAGGAATCTCTTGCTAAGGTTTCCTTTTAATAAAGAGCAGCCCCCAAATCATTTCTTTTCTAACAAAAAGCAGTCTGTAAAATTGAGCTGCAGACATATATAAGCAAGATGGAAGTTTGCATGGGTGAATGCTGGCAGCTGTGACAATAGGAAAAGGCTACCTGGGTGCTAAGCATGTTCAACATGGTGGCTCCATCTTCCCTTTTCTTTGTCAACCACGTGTACGGTTAGGAGCAGACAACATGGCACTGGCCAGGTAGAAAACCCATTTGCATAATAAAAGATTAGGGTGGGGTGTCCAGCTTCTTTGCATGCTATGTAAATGTCACACTTGGTCCAAGCAATCTTTGGACCCTATATAAATCAGACACCACCTCCTCAAGCCAGTCTTCAAAGCCCTGTGTACTTCACCAGGGGACTGGAAGACCCACTTAGGAGCCCCTCTCTCTCTGCAGGAGAGAGAGCTATTGTCTTTTCTCTTTCTTTCACCTATTAAACCTCTGCTCTTAACCTCACTCCACATGTGTCCACGTCCTTGATTTCCTTGGCATGAGGCAACAAACCTTGGGTATTACCCCAGGTGAATGACTTTGCCTCAATATTATATTAAGTCAAAATTATTTCTACAAATAATTTTTCAAACACAATAAGCACAGTTAAATGTAACAGTTTAACCAGGGAACAAGATTCAATGAAAAGGAATAAGCAGAAAATTAAACAAACAGCTGCAGGGCCTTTATTTTTGGAAATATTAGTACATTAATGTTATTAGAAATTAACAGTGGAAAAATCCACTGTTGTTATTATGTTCAAGGCTAGAAAATAATAGATAAAAATTTTCTGTAACAGATAAATGAAATTTTCAGTAGCAAATATATGAAAACCGAAAAAGAACATTCTAAGAAGAATGAGATCAATAGCAGACTAGACACAGTGAAAGACAGAAGTAGTCAACTGGGAGTTAGGTGAGAATAAACTTTTTAAATGAAATGAGAATAAAAAACAATCAGAACTACAGAATAAAATAATAGATTTTGAGGACAAAATGAGAAATTGCCTATCACAATTTTAATTGGAATACCAACTGGAGAAGATAGAAGAGAATGGTTTAGAGCAATATTTGAAAGAATAAGTAAGTTTTTCAGAACTGATGGGAAGTTCAATCCTCGGATTCAAGAATATGAAGGACTCCCACATTAGAGAAATAAAAAATATATTTATACCTAGTTACACCATGTTGGAAATGCAAAATAAAAGGAATGAAAAAAAAACTTAAAAGCAGTCAGAATAAAATAAATAGATTTCCTTTAAAGAAGTTATAAACCACAGAGCCATAGCTGACCTCATGACTCTCCTTTCCTCTATAACTTTCTTTTTGTCTCCTTATTGTATTTATTATTTTAAAGTTTTAATTGAGGATTTGAAATACAGCAATGTGCCTGAAAGCTATCTTTTAAATTACTGAAAGAAAATAATGGTCAGTTTAGAATTATAATAAACAATACATTTTTATAAAAATAATAATAATCCTTGAATTAAAGCAAAATGGACACATTATCCAGACAATTCAACATTGAACATTTGCCAGTCAGGAGGTTCTCCATGAGGGTTCTGCGCCTGTAGCAGACTTCGGCCTCGATGTTGAGGCATTTCTGTACAACCCCTGAAATCTAGGCAGAGGTTCCCAAACCTCAATTCTTGACTTCTGTGCACCCATAGGCTGGATACCACGTGTAAGCTGCCAAGGCTTGGAGCTTGCACTCTTGGAAGCAAACACCCAAGCTGTACCTTGGCACCTCTTAGCCACCACTGGCATACAAGGCTCCAAGTCTGAAGGCTGCACAGAGCAGGGGAACCCTGGGCCCCACCCATGAAACCATTTTTCTCTCCTAGGCCTCCAGGCCTGTGATGATGGGAGAAGCTGCCAAGAAGGTGTCTGAAACACCCTGGAGACATTTTCCCAATTGTCTTGGGGATTAACATTTGGCTCCCTGTTATTTATGCAAATTTCTGTAGCTGACTTGAATTTCTCCCCCGAAAATGGGTTTTGCTTTCCTATCACATCATCGGGTTGCAAATTTTCCTAACTTTTATGCTCTGCTTCCCTTTTAAATATTCCAATTTCAGATCATTTCTCTCAAGTTCCAAGTTCCACAGATCTCTGGGGCAGGGGCAAAATACTGCCAGTCTCTTTGCCAAAGCATAGGAAGTGTGACCTTTGCTCCAGTTCTCAGTAAGTTCCTCATCTCATTTGAGACCACCTCAGCCTGGACTTCACTGTCCATATCACTATCAGTATTTTGGTCAAAACCATTCAACAAGCCTCTAGAAAGTTCCAAACTTTCCTACATCATTCTGACTTCTTCTCAGCCCTCCAAACTGTTCCAACCTCTGCCTGTTACCTAGTTCCAAAGTTGCTTCCACATTTTCAAGTATCTTTATAGCAGTGTCCCACTTTCTCTGGCACCAATTTACACTATCAGTCTGTTTTCTTGCTGCTATAAAGAAATACCCAAGACTGGGCAATTCATAAAGGATAGAGGTTTAATTGACTCACAGTCCCAATTGGCTGGCAAGGTATCAGGAAACTTACAATCATGGCAGAAGGGGAAGAGGAAGCAAAGACTTTCTTCACATAGTGTCAGGAGAGAGAAGAGTGAAGGGAAGAGGCAAGAGCCCCTTATAAAACCATCAAATCTTATGAGAACTCACTATCATGAGAACAGCATGGGGGTAACCACTCCCATGATCCAATCACTTTCCTCCCTCAAGATGTGGGGATTACAGGTCCCTCCCTTGACATGTGGGGGTTACAATTCGAGCTGAGATTTGGGTGGGTACACAGAGCCAAACCATATCAGCAGGTCTGGGGTAGGACTTTATATTTGAATTTCTTTCTTTCTTTTTTTCTTTTTTGTTCATTTATAGACTTTTATTGGCTGGCTTGCATAAGATTTGGGTTTGTTTTCCAAGTGATTGAGTTTTATCAATATCACTTTATTTTTTATTTTAAATTAAAATTTCAATAGTTTTAGGGGTACAAGTGATTTTTGGTTGCATAGATTCATTGTATAGTGGTGAAGTCTGAGATTTTAGTGTACCTGTCACCTGAATAATATGTAGTTTCTTATCTCTTGTTCCTCCCACTCTCCCCTTTCTGAGTCCCCATAATCTATTATATCCCTCTGTATGCCATTGTGTACTCATAGCTTAGCTCCCACATATAAGTGAGAACATACAGTATTTGGTTTTCCATTCCTGAGTTACTTCACTTAGAATAATGGCCTCCAGCTCCATCCACATAGCTGCAAATCACATTATTTCATTTTTTTATGGCTGCATAGTATTTCATGGTGCATATATACACCAAATTTTCTTTATCCCCTCATTGGTCAATGGGCAGTTAGGTTGGTTCCATATCTGTGCAACTGTAAATTGTGCTGCAATAAAAACACATGTACAGGTTTTTTTAAAGATAAGGACTTGTTTTCCTTTAGGTAGATACCCAGTAGTGGGATTGTTACATCAAATTGTAAATCTACTTTTAGTTATTTAAGGAATCTCCCTACTGTTTTCCATATAGGTTGTATTAATTTACATTCCCAGCAGCAGTATATAAGCATTCCCCTTTCACCACATTTATGCCAACCTCTATTGTTTTTGAACTTTTCATTAATGACCATTCTTGCACCACAGTCAAGCTAATTTACATATCCATCACCTGACATAGTTACTATTTTTATGTATGCAGTGAAAACACTTAAGATCTACTTTCTTAGCAGATTTCAAGTAAACAATACATTATTAGTAACTGTAATCACTATGCTGTACATGTCTTGAGTGTGTTTCAACTTATAACTGAAAGTTTATAGCCTTTGACCAAAATTCCCCTATTTCCCCTAGTCTCCTTTCCTCTCGGAGCCATCATTCTACTCTCTGCCTTTTGGTTCAAAGTTTTAAAATTCCACATATAAATGAGATAATGCAGTATTTATTTTTCTGTGACTGGCTTATTTCATTTAGCAAAATGTCATCTAGTTTCATCAGTATTATCACAAATGACAAAATTTTCTTATTTTGTAAGGCTGAGAAATATTATTTTGTATTTATTTTTTAAATTTATTTTAATTTTAGATTTGAAAGTACATTTTTGGCTGGGCGCGGTGGCTCATGCCTGTAATCCCAGCACTTTGGGAGGCCAAGGTGGGCAGATCACCTGAAGACAGGAGTTTAAGAACAGCCTGACCAACATGGTAAAACCCTGTCTCTACTAAAAACACAAAAATTAGCCAGGCATAGTGGTGCATTCATGTAGTCCCAGCTAGTCTGGAGACTGAGGCAGGAGAATCCCTTGAACCCTAGAGGCGGAGGTTGCAGTGAGCCGAGATCATGCCACTGCACTCCAGCCTGGGTGACAGAGCGAAACTCTGTCACACACATAGAAAAAAGTGCATTTTCTTGTTTGTTATGTGGGTATGACATGTGTAATGGTGAGGGTTGGGACTTCAGTGTACCTATTACCCCAATATTGGAGATTGTAGCCAGTAGGTAATTTTTCAACCCTTGTCCTCACTTTGGAAATCCCAGAGTCTGTTCTCTCCATCTTTATGTCCATGTGTACTCTTTGATTGGCTCCCACTTACAAGTGAGAATATGCTATATTTGGTTTTATGCTTCTGTGTTAGTTCACTTAAGACGATGGCCTCCAGCTTCATCCCTGTTGCTACAAAGGGGACATGATTTTCTTCTTTCTTGTAGCTGTGAAATATTTCATCATGTATTTACAGCATTTTTTCTTTATCCATTCAAATGCTGGTGGACACTTAGGTTGGTTCCATGACTTTCGCATTATATACAGTGCTTCAATAAACATACAAGTGCAGGTGTCTTTTTGATATAATGACTTTTTTTTTTCCTTTGGGTAAATACCAAGTATTAGATCTATTTTTAGTTTTTTGAGATATCTCCAAACTGTTTTTCATAGAGATTGAGCTAATTTGCATTCACACCAACAGTGTATGACTACTGCTTTTCTCCAAATCCACACCAACATCTTATTTTTTGACTTTTTAAGAATAGCTGTTGGAACCCAAAATAGAGTTGCACTCTGGGCAGGGGTCACCGCGAGAGACCACTCGACACCGAATTCACAGCAGAGAGACACTTTTATTTCTAGCGCGCTAGGGTCCCCCGTGCACAAAGATGGCCAAGGGACCCCGAGCGCTTGTTACAGGCTGCTTATAAAGGCAAACATCCCCACAAATTCAAACAAGGTGCGAAATTCAAACAAAGCTTTAGGGCGCGAGATGATTGGGGCTTGTTATGGCCTGAGCAAGGCGTCTCCCTCTGATTGGTTGGGGCTTGTATGCGTGGGGGGTTTTCCTGGAATTGTTTTTTTGTTTGAATTCCGGGAACGTTGGGTGTTTTCCTCAATCACCCATGGCCACCTAGTGTTGTTTTTCTCTGGCCACCTGGCGTTGTTTTCCTCAATTACCCATTTCCTATGGCCACCTGGTGTTGTTTTTCTCAATTACCCATTTCCTATGGCCACCTGGTGTTGTTTTTCTCAATTACCCATCACCTATTTTCATAGCCATTCTGAATGGTGTGAGATGGTATCTCAGTGTTTGTTTACAAATTGAAGCACAGGTTTTAACTAGCATTTCTCTGATGATAAGTGATACTGAGCATTTTTTGATGTATTTGTTGGCTGCTTGCACTTCTTCTTTCAAGAAATGTTTGTTCATGTCCTTTGCCCAACTACCAATCGAGTTGTTTGTTCTTCTTCTTTAGCTGTTTGAATTCCTTGTAAATTCTAGCAAGTTACCAGGTGATGCTAATCCTGCTAATCTTGGAAGCACACTTAGAGAAACTGTTCTAGATTCGTCAGAGAAGGAAACCATGTTGCCAGATATTGAGCTCCAAAGGAGTGATTTCTCACAAGTTAATAGTGACCCCTTGAATTCATTTCCTCTAAGAAAAAATAAGTGGGCATATTAAATATAGACTTTAGTCTAACAAATATTCTTTCATCTTTTTGCCAAATACTATTTTATTTTCTTCCCAGATGTGATATAAATTGATGCATGTCCAAATTGAAGTACAGTCTGCTGATAGATCAATATTTGTAGTTCATTTTGAAATAGTCAAGTTAGTCATTTGGGTACTTGAAAGTAAGTTCCACCTTTAGAATGAAAATCCATTTTGTTTATAAAACTATTTCACTCATTAGTAATGATCTCTTCTATACCCAAAAAGAAAAAAGTTGCATGAGGGTTCAGAGAAGAGTTTTCCACAGAATTTTAACATACATTTCATTAAGAAGTGCTTTTATTGTTGCGTTGTTATTATTTAGTGATGTCCATGAATATGTTCAGTCAAATTCCTTTGGTATTAAATGACTAGAAGTTTAATGAGACAAATAGAGTTTTCTGACTTGCCTTTCCTGGTTCTCCGTTATACTAGTCTTAGAAACCTCCCAAGGGCTAGCTGTTGGTAAGATGTTGATTGCCTCAGGTCATTCAAATTTTCTACAGGTCTATCTTTAAAAGAATTAATGATTAACTTAATCTAATCTATGGGAAGTCAGGAGTTGGGGCAGGGGAGGAGGGTGGCTAAAACACTCCTGAGTTACATATGTGCTTCTTACGGGGTCAGGATCACTTGGGAGCTTCGGAGATTTTCATGACTCCTAATGGGCCACTTGAGCCAATTCAAAAATATTTACTCAGGTAACTCTATATGGTGATATTTTGATTTGATAACTTGAATATGTGTATAATAAATGAACATATAAATGTGTCACTTTATGCCACATTTATAATAGTGTATGGGGTAGGGAAATATAGTTATCCTTATAGTTTCTCATTTTAATACTGAGCATAGAGTCATCCAAATGAGATTTTTTTTTAATAAACAAGACTTGGGAAATTATTTTGAGCAGTGGTGTGAAGAGTATTTTTGAATTTCCTTTGGTTGTTATGGAAATGGCAATTGATAAATTTGTCTGCAATTTTTAAAATATTTTAATATAGAGACTATTCAAATAGCTAGATATAATTGCATTTTAAACTCTTCAAAGTAAATGTGTATATTCACACATAAGATATGATGGACATAATTATGAGTTAAAATGTAAATGTATTCATATAAAATATCCTTTTGAAATGAAACAAACTGAAGAAAGTGAATGTTTCAATATAAAAATATTCAACAATCAGTTAAATTACAAATTGTTATAAAATACTGAATTACCTTTAAATGATTTCCATATTCCTAATCATTTAAAGCTTATGACTTACATACATATATCAATTTGCACATTAATGCTCATGAAGAAATACTATTTACATGTTGAAAATCAAGTAATTGTATTGTGAATAGTTATGTCCAAGTGAGTACAAATAGATTTTAACTTAGCTTAATGTATGCATTATTTCACCACTCATTCTTCTTTTTGATGGCATTTGTTAATATTATATGTCAATAAGATAGGTACATCATAACTGGTGTTTTGCTACACAAGTTTTAAATGTAACTAAGATTCTTAGTTCTTAATACAACTCTAGTATTAATAGCCCAGAAGTCAATTATTTTACATTCTCCCTTTGTTAGCTCCTCACTTCCCAACCCCACCTACTGATAATATCATGAGTTACAAAAGTTTATCTGCCTCTAATATCTACAACCTCATGTATTGAGGTATGCTTCATATATTTAAGTGCTTTAGTAGTGTGTATCCACTGTGATTTGGTGATGGAAGAGCCTTTTAGCCTAAAGAAAATAAGACCTTGACAAGTTACATCTAAAATATGAATCTGGGTGGAGTCACTTGCTTCCTTGAGTGGCCACTGATGATGCCAAGTTGTTATGGTCTCCATATGGTAATATGCAAGATTGAGAACCAAAGGGGATCTAGGTATATTGGCCAGGAAACTTTGATTCAGGCTAGAGTTGACCATTACCTCTGGAAAAACAGGGCTGAATATTCCCACAGTTCAAGTCATGAGGCCATAAGGGACAGGCCTATAGTAAAATCTCTCTAGTTGAAGATTTATATCAAAGAGCTGTGAGATGCTGCTTGTTCTAACTTAGTTGTACCAGATTGTTGGCTCTTGAACAAATTAGCGGAGACTGAATCCCAAATTCAGCGGTAAAAAATATTTCTTGAGATGAGCCATTTTCTCTTCTTTTTTTAGTATTTCTTCAGAGGAAGTGTCATACTTCATCATGAAGCTTTTCCTAAGCGTTCCAACTCAAGGCTCATTTGGTTTGGATATAAATCTATCTTCCAGCCAGTATAAGAGGCACTGGTTCAGAACTGCTTACACCATCCTTGATGTCATAAATCCAGACAGACACTTTCAACTTTTGATTACTGTTTGTACTGGGCACAGTTTATGCATTTCCCTAAATTCACTTGGCAATGGTTTTCTGCTTGGTGCTCTGATGACCCTCCAGGAAGATTGACTGCCACCAATCATGCTTATAAGCCACGGAGAAGAGGTTTCAATCTACCCTGAAAGAAGACTTATTGAGCTTTGTCACCACCTTGCACTGGGGGCTGCCACTGCTGTCTTAGGATCTGGCTTCCCTAACCAAAAGAAATTTGATGGTGAAAACAAGTAGTACAAGGGAGTTGATGCTCTGTGGGTAAATATTTAATCACGGGAGACAAAAATGGCATATATATTATTCTCCCTTTCTACTACTAGTAGATGTAAACCAGGGAGAACCATCCTTTCTAGTAAACCAAGCTACAAGCAGCACATGTTGGAATGCTGTGACCATCTCAGTAATACATCTCCTTACATGTGTTTCTCCTTCCTTGTTTGCCTTATTCTCCCCCCTTGAAAAATCTTACATCACAGTATTAACTCCGCAATGAAGTATTAGATTTTCCTTCAGTCTCAGATTTTCTAGGAAACCCCTGCTAAAACAGTGGTCGTTATCCTGCCAGGTGGAGCTCCTCCACTATCTCAGAAGGGTCAAGTTTCTTATTCTCACATTAGCTTTCTAAAAAAGGTCTTCATCTGGCCAGGCGTGGTAACACACGCCTGTAATCCCACCACTTTGGGAGGCTGAGGCGGGCGGATCACCCGAGATCGGGAGTTCGAGACCAGCCTGACTAACGTGCAGAAACCCCGTCTCTACTAAAAATACAAAATCAGCCAGGTGTGGTGGCTCATGCCTGTAATCTCAGCTACTTGGGTGGCTGGGGCAGGAGAATCGCTTGAAACCGGGAGACGGAGGTTGCAGTGAGCCAACATTGTGCCATTGCATTCCAGCCTGGGAAACAAGAGCAAAACTCTCTCTCTCTCTCTCTCTCTCTCTCTCACACACACACACACACACACAAAAGGCCTTCATCCTAGACTCTACAGTGACTTTCCATATGTGACCTAACTGGCAATTTCTCTCAATACTTAAAAGAAATCACAATTTGAACACAGCCTTTTATTTCTCAATCCCTTTAGTCATTCTTTGCAAGTTAGGAATCATTTGTGGGAAGGAATGTGTAGTGAAGTGCCTTTAATTAATGAGATTAGGACATTTTCAACTGCCAGCAAAGCCATCAAAGTGCTGCTCAAGAGGCAGCTTCCAAGAACACTAACTTCATCACATAGGACAATATTTTACCTTATGTGTAAGAGTGTCCTCCTCGGGCATTTGGTAATCTTGAATACAGGATACATTTCATGACCCAACATGGGAATAATCAGTCCCTTCATTACCTAGAAATTAATTGCTTCCCCCCCCCAGATTATCAATCTTTCTTAATCACCAGATTCAAAGAGTGATACTGCATTTGATTGTGGGATGCGGGCTGGTTAACTCTCAGTCCTATTTTCTGTTGTCTCAACTTCTTATTGTTCTACTGCTAAATTCCTTATTACTTTGCTTTCCTACACAAAATCAAGAAAAACAACCTAAAGGATTTTCCCCCTAGCGAAATTGTTTCTGGTTTTTCACAGTTTTTACAAATCACTTTTTGAGGTGGATAGGCAAGAATTTCCTGCCACTTTTCCTATAGATAGTAAAATATTTAGGAACAGTACTCTGATTTATCTAGTTATAGTACTTTTAATTTTCATATAAGATCTGAGTAATATTTAAATTGTGATTGGATTTAATACTATTGCTATTATTCTACTAGTATCAATAGCAATAGTAGTAATGACAATGATAGCACCAGTAATTATTATCCCATAATATAAACTCAGTGAATAGGGTCAGAAGACTGGCATTGACTTTACATGACCTAAATCATCAAGCATAAAAGAAAATGAATATATCTAACTTCCTTTTACATTCTTTAAGTTCTCAGGTTCATTTGAGAGATATTTCCTTGGGCAAGCTGGGAAAGATGAGAAACAATTGGAGGGCAATCCTGCTCCTAGTCAGTCTTTCCCACATTCTATTTAGCAAAATGATGCTGCTGCATGCAATTATTGGTATTCACAGACTTTTTAAAAAAGTTTGATATTTGTTTGTTTAGTTACTAAACTATCAGGAGAGACCAACTTGGTCAATTGTGTGTGTCAATACTTGTCTTTTCCCTACAAGATTCCATCTATGAGGTATATTAGTATTTCTTATTGGAAGAAATATTTTTGGCAGCTCTCTCAAAGGAGATAAAATTTACCCAGGGTCATATAATAAAACACATTAAACTATGAGATATAGATGTTTTGTTTGTTTCTTTCTTGGAAAAGAAACTTCTTTGTATAGGCCAATTTTTTCAAATCAATTATTTTGAATTAAAGCTCTAAATCATTAAATCTATGAATTAAGAGAGTTAGGGAATAAGTTAATAATCAGCATACTTACTAATTATTATTTATTTGGTATTTTAGGTATCCTGCACTTAATATTTTATAGACTATATAAAATATGAGTACTTGTATACTATAGCCAGGTTATAATAAATGATCATGATTTCAGCATAGAGGATTATTCTTACTGAATCTTTTGTCAGCTGGAGATGGTGGACATGTAAAATAGCAAGTCCTGAGTTGCATTCTATACAGTTCCTTCCTCTCATCTCTCTCTTGCAGTGCCTATCATATGAACTATAAGCTCCCAATTGATACTTTGTTTTAATTTGCATAAATTTAAGAGGTATAAACTCAATTTTGTTACATCAATATATTGTGTTTTGGTGAAATGTGGGTTTTCAGTATATCTATAACCAGGACAATGTACATTGTTACCCATTAAGTAATTTCTAATCATCCACCTCCTCCACCTCCCCCAATGCTTCTGTACCTCCAATGTCTGTCACTCCATACCCCCATGTGTACACATTATTTAGCTGCCACTTATAAGTGAGAACATGTAGTATTTGACTTTCTGTTTCTGAGTTGCTTCATTTAAGATAATGGCCTCTAGTTCCATCCATGCTGCTACAAAATACATGATGTTACTCTTTTTATGGCTAAAGAGTAGTCCATGGTATACATATACCACATTGTCTTTATCCAGCCATCCATTGATAGACACTTATGTTGGTTACACAAATTTGCTGTTGTGAATAATGCTTTGATAAACATATTTGTGTGGGTATCTTTTTTATATAATGATTTCTTTTCCTTTGGGTAGATTCCCAGTAGTGGAATTGTTGGATTGAATGGTAATTTTATTTTTAGTTCTTGAGAAATTTTAATACTGTTTCCACAGTCATTGCATTAATTTACATTCCCACTAACAGTGTCTAACCATTTCCTTTTTTCCACATCCTCACTAAGATCTGGTATTTTTTCATCTTTTTAATAATAGCCATTCCGAGTGGTGTAACATGGTATCTCACTGTGGTTTTGATTTGCATTTTTCTGAATGATTAGTGATGAGCGTGTTTTTCATATGCTTGTAGGCCATTTGTATGTCTTCTTTTGAAAACTCTAGAAAAAAACCTAGGCAAAATTCTTCTGAATATTGTTCTAAGCAAAGAATTCAAGACTAAGACCTCAAAAGCACAAGCAACGAAAACCAAAATAGACAAATTGGACTTAATTAAACTAAACAGCTTCTGCACAGCAAAATAAATAATTAACAGAGCGAACAGACAACCTACAGAATGGGAGAAAATATTTGCAAACTATTTATCCTACAGGGATATCTAGAATTTACAAGGAATCCAACTGATACTTTTAACATTCTGTCTCAGGATTTCATGAAACAAAATGCTCTTCCAGCTTCCCCTTGCCATTTAGTCTCGAAAACAGTGCTACATTTCACGTTTTGTTAGGGCAACACTCCATTTCTAGGTACCAATTTTTGTATCAGTGGCCTATTGCTGCAAAGTAAATTATCTCAAAATTTAGTGGCTCAAAATACCAACCAGTTTTTTTCACTATTCATGAAGGTGACAATAAGGACTGGCTTCAGTTGCACAATTCTGCTAGTCTTTCCCACTGTCATTGAAATAGCTACAGTCATTTGGTGGTCCAATTGGACCTCAATGGTCTAAACTCAAATTTCTAACAATTTGGTGGTGGCTGTCAGCTGAGTCATATGTCTCTATCAGGCTAGCCTGCAGTTCATTACACAACTGAGAAAAAATGTCAAGAAATGAAATTCCAAGAAATTCTCAAGACCTTTTGAGAACTAGACTTAGAAGTCCACATCAATTCTGTAGGTAAAAGCAAAACACAAAGCATTTGTGGCCAAATAAGAATAAATTACATTATTCGATGGTAGTATGATTTTAGTTTTAATTTCAACTGAATCAAAATATCTAAACTCTTCTCTCTCTCATATATAATCTATTTAACTACTACCCTTTGGTGGAAGATCAAGTTATTTCCTAGGAGTCATTACTCAAGATAAAGACATAATGTAATTGTAATATTAAAAACAATAATCTGAATCTGAAATCCCCAATTTTTAAATTATTTTTTAAAATTTTTAATTGGCCCAAATTAGTTTTTTTTTAAAAAAACCTACTTGCAAATCCAGTCATAGTACAATTATGCTAAATATTCTACCTTGAGGATATTCTGTGTTTCTTGTAAGACTAAATAAAAAACAATAAAGACATATGTTTTAAAATACGGACATGTTAAAAATCATAAATTTATGATAATTATAAAATGTGCTACAAAGAACTGAAAAATCAACATGGTCAAATCTAAAGTTCAGAAAGAAGCTAATACATGCTTTCTCTCTTTCTCTCACACACAAATTTAAGGCACACTTTAAATATGTAGTTGCATTTGGCTACCTCCAAATTTGGAATGTCTTTAAATAACAGAACAAAAAAAAAAGTTTGAAATCAATGAGCATATCTGTCTGCATTTTTACAACATTGAGTCAATATAAATATAATTTCAATTAATTAGAAAAATATGACCATGCCAAAAAAATAGACAATTAAAGACATAAACTAGCACTTTATAAAGGAAGAGATTACACATATATATGCATATTACTTTATATGGTAGATATGATATGGAGAAGAGATAGGACTAGAACAAACATGCACGAAAAGAAACTATTTACAAAGTATTAGGAAGCAGGAACAAAATGGTGACAGAACCTAGAGATATTTGAGATGTTATGAAACATTTGTTCATATATATATGTGTGTGTGTGTGTGTGTGTATATATATATATATATATAGAGAGAGAGAGAGACGGAGTTTCACTCTTATTGTCAAGATCTTGGCTCACTGCAACCTCCACCTCCTGAGTTCAAGTGATTCTCCTGCCTCAGCCTCCCAAATAGCTGGGATTACAGTCATGTGCCACCACGCCCAGCTAACTTTGTATTTTTAGTAGAGACATGGTTTATTCATGTTGGTCAAGCTGGTCTTGAACTCTGGACCTCAGGTGATCTGCCCGCCTCGGCCTCCCAAAGTGCTGGGATTACAAGCATGAGCCACTGCACCCAGCCTTGTTCATATATTTGATCTAAGATTATTGAGTGAAAAAATATATCAAAGATGACTCCCAGATTTCTAGCTTGAGTAACTGAATGGATTATGGCTATATTTAACAATACTGTATGATTAAATCTAGAAGATAAATACTGCTGGGAATTCCTTTTGAACATGGTGAATTAAGCTATTTTGTCCTTTCCAGCCTCCCTATTTTCTCCTTCTAAACCCCCCTTTAAATAGAGTTGGAAATTTCAAATCAACCTTTCTCTGTCAAATTATTTCTATTTTTTCTTTTGCTTTATGTTTCCATTTGAGGGAAAACCCATTACTTGAGTGTAATTTCTATTTCTACACTCTGCTTTTCAACTTTACCCAATCTGCCATTTTTCTTACCCATTACCTCTAATTGTTTTTTGTACATAATAATGCAATGATTTACAATAACTATGTTTTTCTTCTGTGCATGTAATATTGATATTAACTAAACTTGTAAGTTTCTACACTTGTAGTTGCAGTGACTATTTTTATCTGAGTAACTTATTCTCTATTTCAAGTCACTGTTCTCTCATTCATAGTACTGGCTTTAATTAAATGTTTAATGATCTTTGAACATGGCAATTTTATGTAGTGAGTATACCAAAAGGAAGTTTGGGGTGGATTAAAGTTTGAATGACAGATAAGGGAATGGAGACAAAATGATTACCCAATAATTATAGATGATTGTCTTCAACAGCTAGAAAAAAATGGGGGCACAGTGTAGTTGGAGAGGATAAGGAGTCAAGAGTGAAGTTTTCATTGAATATTTTTGTATTTTAATTTTTACATTATATTTTATTATTTAGAAGGTAAGATACCAGATCACATTTATAAAAGTTTCACAGCTTTATTCAAATAAGAAATGTTTAATAACCAATGCTAACCTACTGTTAATTTTATTATGAGGTAACATTTTATTTTCTACATTAGATAATTTGTCTTTTAAACATTGTATGTATGATCATTGTAGACAAACTGATGACTGCTGAGAAGTCAAATGTTGAAAAAAATCACCCATTATCCAACATCTCAGAATGACAACTTTTAATATTGATATGATAGATTGAGTTTCCAATGTTAGCTGCAATAATAGCTGCCATTTCACATTCTTTTTTGCGATATGGAACTTGCCATGCCCCAACCAGAGGTGGAGTCTATTTCCCTTCCTCTTGAATCTAGACTTTCCAATAACATGTGGCAGAAGAAACTGTGTAACTTGTGAAATTGGACGTTAAGGAATCTGTAGCTTGAAACTGTACTGCTCCCTCCTGAAAATATTAATGTATAAGGCATATGACTACCCTAAAACAACCATGCTGTAAGGAAGCTCAAATATGCCACATGAGGAGAAAAGTCACATAGAGGAGCACAAAGATGCCAGGTGCAAATAAAATCGTTGTTTAAACGTCTACATTTTGGGGTAGTTTGATATGCAGCCATGGATAACTGAAGCATTTAAAGTGTGTTTATTAACAGCCACGCTTTTCTTCCTAAGTGCAAATATTTTTAGTAGGTTAGTATTCTATGAAGAGTTTTTTTAAACATTTATTAACTTTCAAACATACAGAATATTTATAAATATGAAAATAACAAACACCCATATATCAATCACTCAATTTAAGAAATAAAACATTACAAAATATACTGAAAGCTCCCTGTACAATCTTCTACCAAAATATTTTCCTGCCTCCTCTTATTGGGAAACCACTATCCTGTAATGCTCTTTATTAATCTTAAGGTGTCTTATACGGTTACTTTATAAATATTTTTTCTTAAGCACTGTAGACTATTCTTATGCAAATTTAATTTTCATAAAAATGGCATTGACTACAATGATCCACTGAAAAGTTGTCATTTTGTGCAACATTAGTTTTTAGAGATTCATCTATATTTGATACAAGTTGCTCTACCTAAATTAATTCATTGATTCTAACTGCATTGTTTTCAGTTGTTTATATTACAAACAATGTTGTTATAAATATTCTTATACATTATGCATCTAGGAGTGAAAAATGCTGGGTTGTAGGGTGTTCACACTGTCACTTTTCTTAGGTATTGTCAAATTGATTTGCAAGTCACCAGTATGATTTTTACATAATACTCCATAGTTTACCTAGATTCATTAACTCTAAACATACTCATGAAGATATTTTGTCTTACACAGTTTCACTTTGGCAAGTTCAGTATGTGGATTGTCTCATGTTAGCATCTGACATGAAATAATACATCTTTTATTTAATTATTTGTATAATTAAGAAAGTAATGTTTCATAGTGTGGGAACAAAATCAGGAGTGGTTATAATTCATTCTCTTATGGATTTATAATTTGGCGTTCTGAAAGCCAAGTATGATTCCTCCTGTCTCTCCTCATTCTGCTTTTTTGAAACTCATAACCAATAGGAAAAATAAAAATTTCAAACCTACTTTTTTACTTTCCATGCCAGCATATTTACTTCTGGGTTGTTGTTTTTCTGAATCAAAAGATTATTTTTCCCCTGCTTGCCTCTTTGTCCTTTGATGCAATTCTGATATTTTATATAACACTGACTTCTGTTTCTCTGTAATTTAGTTTCTTTCAACAAGACATAACTCTAAAGAACACAAACAGAACACAAGAAGGTTTTAAAGCAGAGGTAAAAAGTTATTTCTCCACAATAATCATGGTATAGATTTATACATATTGTATTACTGGTAGTTCTCAATCCACTACCGGAAATCAAGAGCATAATATCTACAAACTAGCAGTCTGAATTGTTGCTCTGACTGCTCCATTTGTAAATATATATTGGAAAAGTAAAAACAATCAAACTCTAAATTGGGTTGCACATCCACCTTGATAACACCCTCTTCATGCAGAACGGAGCACCTGAGCTACAGTAGCCTATCAATTTAGGTTCCTTTCAATGGAAAAAAAATGTATATACGGAAGGAAGCAATTCTTAGCTCCAAATATTTACCCTTCTCTCATGTTGTTTCAGGAAGAATACACTCTAAAATTCTACATAAACGTTAATAGTAATATTTCTTATAACTTCATGCTGGCATCTTTTGAAGAGCCCCTCTTTTGTGTTATGTAAAGTTTAAATCAAATTCTGAAATACATTCCCAGAATAAAACTAATGTTTTCCAAAGATTTATATTGATATAGAGCACAGTATTCAGTTCTTGATGATCCTTAGCTTTAAAATAATAACTGCACTCCAAACTGGAGGCATGAGGGGAGAAATATTTTTAATTTTTAAGTAATTAGCATGTGAATCTCCCTTACCTGATTATATATAATTTTTTGTTTTAATATTACTATATTTGTCTCAATTTTCTTCAATGTATAATTGCAACCCAAATCAAATGATAATTACTGACACTTATTTGATACTTTCATATGCCAGATATTGTGCTAATTGTTTTATGCATATTTTATTTAATTCTATCAATTTATTAGTTAATGTCCTCATTGTACATACGAGGAAACCCGAGGCATATAAAAACTTTCAGACACTGATTTCATGTATTTATAAGAAAATCATTTTTTAATTTAATTTTACAAACTCAATACATAAAGTAAGAATGAGGATACAGACACATAATATTTAAGAAAGGTATTTCAAAATTAAGAAGTTAAATTAGGCTGAGCGCGGTGGCTTACACCTGTAATCCCAGCACTTTTTGAGGCCAAGGCAGGTGGATCATGAGGTCAGGAGTTTGAGACCAGCCTGGCCAACGTGGCGAAACTCCGTCTCTACTAAAAATACAAAAATTAGCTGGGCGTGGTGGCGGGTGCCTGTAATCCCAGCTTCTTGGGAGGCTGAGGCAGGAGAATCCCTTGAACCTGGGAGGCAGAGGTTGCAATGAGCCAAGATCGTGCCATTGCACTGCAGTCTGGGTGACAAGAGCAACACTCTGCCTCAAAAAAAAAAAAAAAAAAAGTTAAACAACAACAAAAAAGACACTTTATTACTTTTAATGGCAAAAACCACAATTACTTTTGGACCAACCTAATAATTCCATGAAAATCTTCTTTAAATAAACTTATACAACCCAAAAGTCAATATAGAATTGAGACTAAAAGCTACCTAAAATATTTTCAGTTAATTTTCTATATGAATTATAGCAAATTATTTATGATGAAAAATATTTCTTACTTTATGTAACTTATAAACTCTCTATCAAAACCCTATTTCTGATTGCAGGCATTAGTAAAATCATTCGACTTTGGGTTGTAATCATGACCAATTACGTTCTGTCCTCTTTGATTTGCCATGGAATTCCTGATATTTTACTCTATTAATCTATCTTCTATTAGTTACTCATTGAACTATCAAGTTTATGATATGAATAGATAAGTTACTTGATACTGAATTCTGTTAAGTTCATCTCTTAGGTTTCTGTTTTTTTTAAATAGGTGAAATTAGAAGGAATGCAAGTATATAGTTTCTTTTATGCTTGCTAATATTCATTAAACATTAGAAGAAAACGGGAACATTTTCGGCAACACTTGAATATATAATTTCACAATCAGTTTACTTTTTTAAAAAAGATTATTGTACTCATAATTTTATATTGGTGACTGAAGTAAAGCTTTAGAATACATAATGACAGAAGCATAGATTTAGAAATGTCCTTTTTATATTGAGTTATCTATATTGTCATTTGATAAATTGTTAGTACATACACTTGGAATACGAAATCAGTGATTTAAATTTGTACCTCTAAGAATATGCAGGACATACTTATATGTTCTAGATTTATATGCATGTTTCCTCCTACCAAAAATAACTCAGTTTTAACTTTTGACTAGCTTTCTCCATATGTGGAATTTGAAAGGCATGTTTCTGAATATTCAGATGAGATAAAGGTATTAATGGGAAAAGGGAATACCACTGAATTTTATATTGTTATGTGTCCTAATTTTAAAAAATAAAGTTACATGCAACACATAAGAATTTAGAAATTTCACCAGAAATATCTTCTAAGTGTTAATACATCACTATCATTCTTAGAGGTTTGGCAAGTGCTTTTTTTGTTTGACAGATTTAGATTCCACATAGAACACATTCATTTATTTATTCATCAAATATGTATTGAGTGCCTATCAGACACCAGGAGTTCTACTAGGTACTGATGATCCAAGGTATGACTGAAGTATCTTAAAATATTTAGAGAGGAAGACAGATAATTTAATGAAAAAAGCAATACAGAAGTGTCATGTTCTATGCTATATACTGTTCAATCAAGTTTAGCCTGAAGTTGCCGCTTTACATATTTTAGGTTTGGCCCAAAGGTTTCTCTGTACATTGTGAACTATAACCTAAATGGAAATGTAAACAGACTGTAGCCTACTCTTGTGCCAATCACAGAGTTTTGGCCAAAGAAAGGTGGCCAACTGTTCAAACCATGTTGAAATAAGGCAAATGCGAGCTGTAACCTATCCGGCTGTTTCTGTACCTCACTTTAATTTTCCATACGTCACTTTCCTTTTTCTGTTCATAAATCTTTTTTTTTTTTTTTT
>NW_012114489.1:4844478-4848923 GCF_000951035.1 Colobus angolensis palliatus | reverse complement strand
AGTTCAAAATGCAGAAATCACCGGTCTTCTGTGTCCTTCGCGCTGGGAGTTGGAGACTGCAGCTGTTCCTATTCGGCCATCTTGCTCCGCCTCTGTTCATAAATCTTATTCCACCATGTGGCTGCACTGGAGTCTCTGAGCCTACTCTGGCTTAGGAGGTTGTGTGATTTGTGAATTGTTCTTTGCTCAATTAAACTGTGTTACATTTAATTCAGCCAAGATTTTTTAACAGATGGTGTCAGATGTGGGATCTAAAGTAGAGTTTGTAGCAACCTCCAAGATCACCGAGTGACCAAGCAAGGTACCCGCTGGGCCCACTGCATCAATTTCTCTTTCACAGCAACTGGGGATCATGGTAAGTTATCTCTTGGATTCCGGAGATCCACAGATTTGTGTTTTGAGCTCTCCAAGTTTCTTTGAGCAAATTTTGGATTTAAACTGGGTTTGGAAGTTGCAATAGAAACTGGACTGGGTCCACGATCAGACTGGATCTGATAATTAAGTGTCTTGGTTCCAGTTAGAGGCCTCTTAAAAGTCTGAGTCAGAAAGAAATCTGTAGTCAATGGCAATATTACAAGGGGTGTAAACTTTGGCTTTTGGAAATTCACAGGGATTTTTGTGTTCTACTCCCTTTGTTTCTTCTTTCTTATATGCTCATGCTTAGGTAGGGAAAAAATCTCTGGCTAAAAAAACTGCAAAGTCTTTTATTATTTAAATACTCTTTATAAAAGGCAAATAAACAGATTAAGTGACTAATTGATAAGAAAAGTTAAATCTGCTGACCTTTCGGCTTAGTTACTATCCTGCCCTGAAAATGGAAAGAATACTATCCTAGATAAAGTGCGTATGAAAAGTAAACTCTCAGGTAAAGTAGGCTTGCTTCATTTTCATATCTATCTATGTTGAGTACAGGCATAGACAATGATTTCTTAGCCCTATTCCTTATTGGGTTCCACCAAGAATTCAGTAATTTTAGCTAAGAAATAGTAGCTAATTTTAAAAGACCATGAATTGAACTAAGATACACCTTTCTGGAATTTAATTGGTGCTCTAAAAATTCTTTTGTAAAAGAAATTTATGTCTATAAAGGAAATCTCCATTTTTAAGGATGTCTACCTATATACATTAGGAACTCTTACTATTCTTTTAAATGTACATAATCATAACTCTGTTTAAGATGCTTTTCTGGCCATCTTGTCTTGAGTTATCTTTTACTTAAGCATGGTTTTATTTTTCTTGGTTTGAGCAAATGATGATACAATATTTAGGCCTAAGATCTTAGCTTTGTGCTTATGAAATATACATATATATATTTTTGTGACAACTAGAGTTGTCCCTTTAGAAATGCAATTTGTTGCCTAGTTAACAATTGCTTAGAGCAATGAAATAGGTGAATGGAGGGAAAAAAACTATTTAAAAGCTGGCAAATGAAAATCCTTTACAACAGCTATAAGATCTGCTTCTCTGTGTTTCAATATCTACATGTGTTGTGTGTCTGTGATAATATTTGGTAAATAAAGCTAGTTTTAATTGTAAGTAAAATAGGAAAAGTTTCAAAATTATCAGTTAAATATAATTGGATACTTGCTTTATTTGACCGTGAGCTGTTTTTGGTTAGAGCCTCTGGATTCAGGAGTTTGGATAGGTGGTCATGATGAGGTCTGGAAACATGTTCTTAGTGTCTAGACCAGCAGCTATGCTTGAAATGCTTGTTCCCTGGTGACATAAAGAAATAGCATTTGAATAGAAATTTAATTTCCTCAGTAAGGCCATTTTTACTTTCTGCAGGAAGGGTACACTCGCCAGCAGTTTTGCCACGGGGGTACACCGAACAAAGGAGACAGGGTCATTTATAACCTGACACATCCACCCTACTGCTGTGTCTGGTTTCCATTGGCTGGAACGGGACTTCACATTCTGTATCTGTCCTGATTGACTAGCAACTTAGAACTTTTTGAAAGAGGCAAAGGCAGAGGAGAGCAAAGGAAGGAGGAAGTAACTTGTGGAATGCTGAGAAAGGTAAAAACACCTTCAAATAAGGAAGAGGAACCGGCTATGACCTAATGCTTGCTTAAACCAGTATAAGCATGCCAGGGCAAATATTTAGGCTAAATTGTAGGAGCTAAGAACATAAAGTACCTTGATTTCTTTATTATGGCTAGCAGATATTTAAGAATATTAGCACAGGTCTTTGAATAAACTTTGCTTCCAAGAGAAGTTACTATTTATTCCTAATTAGATGGGGAGGAAAGTCTCTTTGAAGAGGAACCTCTACTTTACTTCTTACAGCTAGAAGCCAGAATCAAGCCCAATATGGTCTCCTTCTTTCCTACTTTTGCTGCCTGTCTACTGGTTATTTTGGGAGGGATTGGATCCACTGGGTATATTCTTAATAGCTCTATCTTCTGTCCTGACCTCTACACCTGGTATGTAAATTCAGGACCCAGACAGGCCCTGAGCTTCACAGTGTTCCTGGGTGCCATGTGGCTACTTGAGACCCAGGATGACTGGGAGAAGACATTAGGGCAGGCACCTGTGTCATATTTTCAAAATTATTTTTGGTAATTTAAAATCTTGAAGTCATATTATGTTACATTAAGTAATAGATAATTACAAAATTTCTGAGTCATTTTTAAGTTAAAATACTGAAATGTCAATTATTAAACATTAGTTTAAGTCTATATACCTTGACATGTTATTTTCATATTGAGAGACAGGACTAGCTGGATTTCCCAGGCCAACTAAGAATCCCTAAGCCTAGCGGGGAAGGTGACCACATCCACCTTCAAACACAGGGCTTGCAACTTAGCTCATTTCCAACCAATCAGGTAGTAAAGAGAGCTCACTAAAATGCTAATTAGGCAAAAACAGAAGGTAAAGAAATAGCCAATCATCTATTGCCTGAGAGCACAGGGGAAGGGACAATGATCAGGATAAATCCAGGCATTCCAGCCGGCAACCCCCTTTGGGTCCCCTCCCATTTTATGGGAGCTCTGTTTTCACTCTATTAAATCTTGCAACTTCACACTCTTCTGGTCCGTGTTTGTTATGGCTCGAGCTGAGCTTTCACTCGCCATCCACCACTGCTGTTTGCCACCATCACAGACCCACCGCTGACTTCCACCCCTCCGGATCTGGCAGGGTGTCCTCTGCACTTCTGATCCAGCGAGGCAGCACCCATTGCCGCTCCCAATCGGGCTAGGGGCTCGCCATTGTTCCTGTGTGGGCTAAGTGCCTGGGGTTTGTCCTAATGGAGCTGAATAGAGCTATAACACTCACTGCATGGCCCAAGATTCCATTCCTTGGAATCTGTGAGGCCAAGAACCTCAGGTCAGAGAACAACAGGTTTGCCACCATCTTGGGAGCTCTAAGAACAAGGACCACCCCCTCAACAATATGGTACAGAAAAGCTAAATATATTTAGATCTGTTAATAAACAATAATTTGAAGAACTGTCTTTCTAAAAAAATTTAAAATGGTTTTTATTTACAAATATTGATGTAAAATAGTTCAAAATTACTTAGGTGTGAACCCTGAAAATTTGAGACAGATCTCAATGTAGAAAGATTATTTTGCCAAGATTGAGGACGTGCGCCCATGACAGACCCTCAGGAAGTCCTGACGACATGTGCCCAAGGTGGCTGGGGCACAGTGTAGCTTTATACATTGTAGGGAGACATAATACATCAATCAATATATGTAAGAAGTATGTTGGTTCAGCCTGGAAAGGTGGGACAACTTGAAACAAAGGCAGGAAAACTCAAAGCAGGGAGCAGGCCTCCAGGTCACAGACAGGTGAAAGACACAGAACAGTTGCATTCTTTTGAGTTTCTGATTAGCCTTTCCAAAGGAGGCAATCAGATATGCATCTATCTCCCTGAGGCCAGGGATGACTTTGAATAGAATGGGAGGCAGATTTGCCCTGAGCAGTTTTTGAAGGGGCCCAAGATATTTTTCTTTCACAAAGGTTTTCACTACAAATTAGGGCTACTACCAGTTCAAATTCTAGTTAATATATGTAATTAAAGCTCCTAGATATGAGAGAAACAATTCTGTATTCAGAGTGTATAAACAAAAGCAAGATATGCTTTTGATAAGAAAAGTTATAAAGTCATAAAAATGTGTGTTTGTTAAAAAATTTTTGTATGGTAAAGGTTACTTAAAGGTTTCAAATTGAAGGAATAAAAAGCAGATAAAGCATGATAAATATAAAAAATTAGGGGAGGCCGGGTGCGGTGGCTCACGCCTGTAATCCCAGCACTTTGGAAGGCTGAGGCGGGTGGACCATCTGAGGTCGGGAGTTCAAGACCAGTCTGATCAACATGGATAAACCCCATCTCTGTCAAAAATACAAAATTAACCAGGAGTGGTGGTGCATGTCTGTAATCCCAGTTACTTTGGAAGCTGAGGCAGGAGAATCACTTGAACCCAGGAGGCGGAGGATG
>NW_012114489.1:4840863-4842059 GCF_000951035.1 Colobus angolensis palliatus | reverse complement strand
GCACACGTGCATGGGGCTATCTACAAAGAAAGGGGATTACTAACAGCTGAGGGAAAAGAAATAAAAAACAAGCCAGAAATCCTAGCCCTACTAACTGCTATATGGAAACCAAAGAAATTGGCCATTGTACATTGTCCTGGGCATCAGAAACCAACCACACCTATTGCTCGGGGCAACACCTTAGCTGATCAGACAGCGCGAGATGCGGCCAAGGTTACCAGCCGTCTGCTCACAGTCCAACTCCCTGACCCGGGCCCCCGGGACCTTCCACTCCTTCCTGACTATTCAGAACAGGACCTCCAGTGGATTGACAGACTCCCCTCAAAGCAGATTAAAAATGGCTGGTGGACCGATGCTGATGACCAAACTATCCTGCCAGAAAAATTAGGGCGACAAGTGCTAGAACACATCCACCGAACCACTCACCTAGGTGCCCAGCGGATAATAGACTTGATCAGGCACTCCAAGCTCAAGATCAGACATATAGCCAAAACAGCCAACAGCATTGTGGCCAATTGTAAGGTCTGCCAACTCAACAACGCCCACCCTCGGTCCCGGGCAACAACAGGAACAAGACTCCGGGGAACAAGACCCGGTGTCTACTGGGAAGTGGATTTTACTGAAGTAAAACCAGGGAAATACGGGTATCAGTACTTACTTGTTTTTATAGATACTTTTTCAGGTTGGACAGAGGCGTTCCCAACTAAAAGAGAGACTGCTCAAATTGTAGCAAAAAAAATTTTAGAAGAAATCCTCCCAAGGTATGGCTTCCCTGTCCAGATAGGGTCAGATAATGGACCGGCCTTCGTCGCCAAGGTAAGTCAGGATTTGGCTTCCATTCTTGGGGCAAATTGGAAATTACATTGTGCTTACAGGCCCCAAAGTTCAGGACAGGTAGAGAGGATGAATCGGACTTTAAAAGAGACCTTAACTAAATTGACTATGGAGACTGGCGCTAATTGGGTAATGCTCCTCCCCTACGCCCTGTTCCGGGTCCGTAATACACCTTACAGGTTCGGTCTTACCCCTTATGAAATCATGCATGGTAGACCCCCGCCCCTAATTCCCAGTCTAAAAGCTGACTTACTTAAGCCTGAGATTGAAAATGTTTCTGAGCTCTTATTCTCTCTACAAGCTTTACAGAACATCCACCAGGAAATTTGGCCCAAGCTACGAGAGCTATACGAGTCTCAACC
>NW_012114489.1:4767746-4840173 GCF_000951035.1 Colobus angolensis palliatus | reverse complement strand
GACCAACAAACCTCCTATTGTAAAGATACATGGGTTGAACAAAACGTAGGTTGCCCCTATAGCTCATGCAAAATCCACACTGTCAAAACTCTCACGGCTTCAGAGACCCTCTTAAGCCAGGTGTGGAATTCCCATAATTTCTTTAAAACGGCCACAGGCTACACCTGGATTATCTGGGACCCCTGGGACCCCCGTTGGACCTCCCAACAAAAAGGAGCTATGTACATGACATCAAGAACCACTTGGCCTAGCAGCCGCCTGTACCTATGGCGCTCACTAGTCCAGATAAGTCATACTGTCCACTCTAACATCCAAAAACAGGAAACTCAGTTAAACAAACAACTCTCAGCCCTACCCACCTCACGTCCCTTCTCCTGGCTGTCCCTATTACGAGAAGGACTTCTCCTAGCAAATGCCACTGGCGTGGGCAACCTCTCGGCATGCTTCCTCTGTGCTGCCTTAGGACGACCACCCTTAACGGCCGTCCCACTCCCAGCGCTCTCTCGGACCTCTCAAACGGCTAACTCTAGTCAAAGATCTCCCCCTGTCTCAGACGTCCCCTTGTTTCTAAACCCTGAACAAGCACGCATTCCATTCTGCTACTCAAACGCCAGCACCTCCCTCTGCAACATAACCTCCCCTCCTCACACCACCCTGTTCGCCCCCCCCGGCTCCTTCTTCTGGTGCAATGGCACTCTACACAAAAATCTATCTACCCAGACCACCAAGTCTTTCCTATGCCTCCCTGTCACACTAGTCCCACAGTTAACTTTATGGACCCCTGCCGAATACCTCCAGTCACAAAGTATATGGGAAGGCCACCCCCATACCCAAGCTAAGAGGGCCGTTTTCCTCCCTGTGCTTGCAGGTATATCCCTCACCACGTCAGTCATCTCGGCCGGACTAGCCGGCGGGGCCCTGTACAAGTCAATACAAGTAAATAACAACCTGTTTCGGCAGTTCTCCACAGCTATGGAGGACTCTGCTGAATCCTTAGCCTCCCTCCAACGACAGCTTACTTCCTTAGCCCAAGTTACTTTACAGAACTGCCGAGCTTTAGATTTACTCACAGCTGAAAAAGGAGGTACCTGCATGTTCCTAAAAGAGGAATGTTGTTATTATATAAATGAGTCAGGCTTAGTAGAAGAAAGAGTTCAACGCCTACACAAACTGAGCTTAGATCTAGGAAAACAGCAGTTCTCAACTGCTGCTAACAGTTGGTGGAACTCCTCCATGTTCTCTCTGCTAGCACCCTTCCTAGGGCCCCTGATATCCCTGTTAATCCTAGTCACCATAGGCCCCTGCATAATAAACAGAATCTTACAATTTGTCAGAGAAAGATTTGACACCATCCAACTAATGGTCCTCCGTGCTCAGTATCAGCCGCTTCACCAAGAAATAGAATCAGCTACATAACAAACTCTCGAGGTCCAAGATTGGACTCCCAGTTACCTAAAGAGGGGGGAATGAGAGGACATGAAATTGTGTACGCTGAGGCCCTATTGCTAAAACCTGTGTCTTACATTCTTAAGGATTTTGTACGTTCTTGTTTTCCTGCTTGTAACATCCAGGGGAGTCACAAGACGCGTTCAAGTAAGGGCCATGTCACGAAACCGGTTGTGAAACCTGTTGCAAAATGATTAACTGCCTTTGTTCTGCTTCTGTAAAACTGCTTCCCTGCCTCAAGGTTTGCAAAAACAAGCCCTGCCCTCGCCCTGCGAGCCCCTGATAGACAAACATCATCAAGATTTCCAAATTAACGGAAATACTTAAAATGGCGGGAACCAATCACAAACAGCCAAATTGCCTTGTTCAAATGTCAACCAATCCCAAGCCTGAATTGTACAAAATCCCCTCTGACTCTGTACTTGTTTACTCTTGGCTATAAAAAGCTGTTCTGAGCTCAGACCAGTAGCTCTCCCACCTCACTCGTTTCATGGGTGCGTGAGGGTTCCAGGTTCGAACCTGTAATAAAGATCCTTTGCACTTGCATTGACGCCTGACTCTGGTGAGCTTCTCTGGGGACTGTACGGACGCTTACAACAAAAGATGACAGATTTTATAAATTTACTTATGAGGTTTTGTTAAAATCAGCTTTAGTATTGATAATACAATAATACAAAAGTAAAATTTTGTTTTCTTTTTGTGAACAAAAATGTTATGTAGTATTAATGGAGAGTAAAATATTTGTGTTCAAATGAGAAATTGATGTTAAACCTTCAAGTTGTGTTTTAATAAATGTTATTAATATATATTTAAAAATTATATGGGATTTCTAAAATTCTACTATGTCTGAATATGTGCTATCAGTCATAATCATGGTGGTTATGTTATTGTAGACCACAGAAATAACAAAATTTCCTTGTCAATTGTATTTTTAACTATGACCATTTTAAGTCATTTCCATGGTTAATTGCTGAATTTTGATGCAGTTTCCGAAATCTTCACAAGCACACAAAATCCTAGAGTATGTTGTCTTTAAGGAGGTTCATGAAAGGATAGGAGGTCTTCACTCTTCTAGATGGGCATCACTTGTTAGGTTCTTTATTCCATGGTTTGGAGTAAATGAGGCAATAATTAGAAATTTATTCCTCATGATAGGCTTTATAGCAGATTCTACTGTAAAAGCTATGGTTACAAAGCAGACCTTAAATTCTCTTGTGAAAGTTATGTTAAATAACAGAATTGCTCTAGATTACGTACTGGCTAAACAGAGAAGTTGCTGGCACTTCTTGTGACCCATGGAGAAATAAATTGAGTATTATAGAGATTCAGTTGAGGGGATTAATGAATATGCTGTTTAGTTAAAGTGAGTATACTCTCCCAGCACTTTGGGAGGCCGAGACGGGCGGATCATGGCTAACACGGTGAAACCCCGTCTCTACTAAAAATACAAAAAACTAGCCGGGCGAGGTGGCGGGCGCCTGTAGTCCCAGCTACTCCGGAGGCTGAGGCAGGAGAATGGCGTAAACCCGGGAGGCGGAGCTTGCAGTGAGCTGAGATCCGGCCACTGCACTCCAGCCTGGGCGACAGAGCAAGACTCCGTCTCAAAAAAAAAAAAAAAAAAAAGTGAGTATACTCTTTATCTACCTCATTCTGTGATCTATTTGATTTTAGTTTGCTTTACGGGGGCCCTGGCTAAGGAGCATACCCCAAACTCTTGGTATTATCCTCCTGATAGTCATAATAGTAGTCTCCTTGGTATGCTGTATTATCTCTAAATGTTTGCATGCAGCCACCTCTAGAATGTCAAATGGTGTCTCTTCAACTAGAATGACAACAGCTGAAAGAAATTTGTTACTATGAGGGCACCATAACCTGTGAATAATATACTAAGACTGATAACCCAAAATGATGGTAATTGAGAGTGGTGTTAAGGCCCTACGTTTTGCTCACACACTCACCAAAGTAAGAACCTGAGCAGAAGGGGGAAATTTTAAACAAAATTATGGGAGGTCATAACTTTCAACTGAGCTCTTGCAGTAGGCCCCAACAGACCAGACCAAACCAAAATGGGGTCATTCATGCTAAATGTGACATAATCAAACTAAGACTTTAAGGAAACTGATAGATTCTAGAACATATCAGGTTTTGTTTTTCTCTTGTAAACAGGACACTGCAGGGTAAGGAGGTACCCACTACTCTTACCATTACAAAAAAATAACATGAAGTCTTTATTCCCACCTTATAAAACCCACTGTTCTGCTATTTCCCAGTGGGTTTTGGACCAAATAAGTACATTTACAATGGTAATGGTGACACCAGTGACTAAAGTTTTGGTCAATCTCTCAAAATTGAGAGGATGACCAAAAGGGGGAATTGTTAAATCATGTTTAGCCTAAAGCTGTCTTCTTATATATTTTAAGTTTGATCTAAAGGTTTCTCTGTACATAGTGAACTATAACCTAAATAGAAGTGTAAATAGACTGTAGCCTACTCTTGTGCCAATCACTGAGTTTTGGTCAGTCAGAAGGGGCCAACTGTTCAAACCGTGTTCAGATAAAGCAAACACCGAGCTATAACTAACCTGCTTGCTTCTGTACCTTACTTCTGTTTTCTGTTCATCACTTTCCTTTTTCTGCCCATAAATCTTTTTCCACCACATGGCTGCACTGGAGTCTCAGAGCCTACTGTGGCTCAGGAGGCTGCCCAATTCATGCATGGTTCTTGACTCAATTAAACCCTGTTAAATTTAATTTGGCTAAGGTTTTTCTTTTAACAATTTTATATTTCCAGAAGTAAGAATTGCTTTTACAGAGGAGAAAGACAATAATAGATAACTATAAAATGTATGTATATGAGTTCTCTACTGTTAAGACAATAAGGACCTCAAGTAAAAGGGTCACGTTTTATTTTTGTCTATTATTCAAGATAGAATACATGCTGTAACAAACAACCCCTAGATCACAATGGTTTAACAAAAGGGAGGTGTATTTCTTCTTAGGTCACAGATAAATAGGCTATTTTGTGGTCAGCTTTTCAAAGACGAATTCAGAATGAGAAGTCCCTTTTTTCAGTGGGTTAGCAACTTCTAGGGTCTTGGAGATGAGTCTTCTACAGCAAGTTTGAAGACAAAAATAGAATAACAGACACTGGATTATCCCTATCTATTCTAAAAATGTTTTCTTCTTCCCAAAAAGAAGAAACTGTTCCTTTCTCTCTTTCTTCTCTTTCTGGTATTTTCATTACATGTAAGTTACATCTTTTGTAATTGTCCCATAGTTCTTAGATTTCATATTTTACAGCTCAATTTTTCATTATTTTTTCTCCTTGCATTTCTATAATGAAAGTTTCCATTGACATACCCTCAAATTCACTTTCTTTTCTTTGTGCTCTACCAATAAGCCCATCAAAGACATTCTTCATTTTGCATCAGTGGTTTTGATTACTAGCATTTCCTTTGGTTGTTTCTTACAGTTTCCATCTCTCTTCTTACATTATGCATCTGTTCTTGCATGTTGTCCACTTTTTGTGAGTTACCTCGAGTTACTGGCGGCAAGTCTGCATGCATCTGCAGCAACTTCAATTCTTGCCTCCTCAGAAGAAACAATTTGACCGAGGGAAATAAAGCAGAAAAAGAAACCAAGGTAAGTTTCAGAGCAAGAGTGTAAGTTTATTTAAAAAGCTTTAGAATAGGAAAGAAAGGAAAGAACCCTTGGAAGAGACCCAAGTGGGCACCCGAAGGTCAAAGAGGGAAAAAACAGGGGGCCTTCAACCTTGATTCAGGGAGTTTATAGGCTTGCCTCTTTCCTATGATTCTTTCCTTAGGGTGGGCTTTCAACATGCATGGCGCCCTCCTTACCCTTTGGAATTGAGCATGTGCAGTGTGTTTAGGAAGTTATACAAATGCCCATCTGAGGTTTTCTTCCTTTTTCCAGTGGCGTGTACCTGGAAGATCATACTTCGCCATTTTTGTCCCTTAATGTACATACCCAGGAAGTTGCTTCTACCTGGGGCCTGCCTTTAATTAGTACTTTAATGTTAACAGGTGT
Organism: Colobus angolensis palliatus; assembly: GCF_000951035.1. Classification (NCBI taxonomy): domain Eukaryota; kingdom Metazoa; phylum Chordata; class Mammalia; order Primates; family Cercopithecidae; genus Colobus; species Colobus angolensis. Next base: position 4,834,681 of record NW_012114489.1, on the reverse strand, counting down.
GGACCATCAGGAAATGGCCTCTCCTTGGCGCTGGCTGCCAATTTATCACTTTTAGAGACGCAATCCGATAATTGCCAAACCATCACCAGACATTTCCAGTGGTTGGTGAGGGGAGAGCCCTCTCCTGCCCCACTCATGCCTAACTACGTGTAATGAAAGGAACTGAGGTAAATAGGTCTTTTGTGTGAAGTGTTAGATTTATCTATGTGTTAAGTTGTGTTAACTATTTCCAACAACTGTAGATGTCAGAGGCTAAAATTTTCTCTTATGTCTTTGTTTTCATCTCCTCTGTGGTATTTGGGTTTTCATAGAGATTTCTTAAATAGACTATAACCCTTAGAATTCTTTTCAGCTGTAATGCCCTTTTATTATACAGGACCCCTGTTGATGTGGTAGTATAGGGGCACAAGAGAAGCATTCTATTAATATATTCTTACTATTTAGGTCTCAGTGTTTTAGTGGGTCTGTGGGTCCCTGGGCTGTGACCTTAAGTGTTTCTGAACTTCTTTATATAATACAGGAACATTAGAGTGCACTGGATTTGTATATTTTCCTTCCCTTAAATAGCAGGCTAGAGGGAGTTAGAGTTGAGTATCTGTCTTCCCCCACATCAGTTAGACTCTGTTAATACCCGCATTGGATAGGCTCTGGTAAAAATAGTTTCCCTTTAGGGCAGTCCTTTGTGAATGAGAACAGACACTCTGGGTAGATTTCAAAATGGTTACTTTCCCCTTCCCCCTGAGGGATGCATAAGAAGATTTTTCTCTGATCTTCCCCCGTGAAACCTTGTCATAAAATTTAGTATGGAGGACCCCAAAGGCTGACTTCCTAGGAGTTTTTTATCTCTCAAATGTCCCCACTGAGTCTACAGCAATTATTCAATTACTCTACCAGTCTTCAGCTGTGGCTTTTGCTCCTGGTAAACTAGAATTAATCTGTATTTATCTTTCTCTCTAATTTTAAGAACTACAGCTTGCCGTGTGACCTCAATTTGCTAATGGATCTAAGGTGAGTTGATTTTCAGTCTATTTAGCTTTAAAAATGTGTTTCCTTTAAACATTTCCTGCTGAATAGCAAGCAATTTAAATATTAAATTAAAAACTTTTTGGGGATAAATTTTTAAAATTTTATTCATAATTAGTAAATTTTGTGAAAAGTAAAGAAAACAAATTAACTATACGGTAGTTTCTTGAGACAAAATAGTTCAAAATTCTTGTTTCAATTCGTGTATCCTAGTATCCCTCAAAGATAGGGTTAGTGCAGTTTTTGTCTGCACAATTCAGTGTGAACGAGAGACTAAATGTTCCATAATTATTCATCTATTATTTATTAGTGCACTGTTTTTTTTTTCCTCCCAGGAAAGGATATAGTTTTTTTAAATTCAAGAAACTGCAAATAGGAAACCAGAGGGAAAGCCTCAGGCTGGGACAAATCATGGCTACCCCTCCTGGACAGAACAGGGGGAGGAGGTGGCCTCTACACCCTTTATGGTCGATTCGGGCCCCCTTGCCCACTCTGCTGCAGCATGCTAGGGGCAAGGCCCCACCTTCCCTGGGACTGGGGTAGTCGGTCACACAGCCTGCCATACCCCAGCCCCTCTTCCCCACAAAGAGTATCTTGGGGGAGGAAATTGTGGGCAGAACAGGAGGCAATGAAGATGAACACTTGGCGCTGGTAGCAGCAGCAGTGACAGGTGTCGAAGAATGGAACATTGAACAAAAAACAACACGACTTTCCAGAGGTGGTTTGTGAACAGAGAAAAAATGGAACCAAAACCTTGGGGGGCAGGGAGGAGCAGGAGGATTTGGAGCTGGCAGGGTGAGCTCCTTGTTATTGGTGCCCCATCTGAGGAGGGGCAAATGGCCGAGTGGCGGAAGCAAAGTAGGGGTGGGGGAGCAGCCCCAGCCCACCTCAGGTAGCGGCTACAGGGCTCGTGGGCCTCACCTGGACAATAAGTGACTGCATCTCCATCACTGCAATATGTGCTGAGATCCCAGGCGGATGGCAAGGGGGCTGGGGCCACCCTGAAGAGGGAGTGGGGGGCTCACACCCCTCCTGCCTTCCTGTAGCCAAAGGGGGCTGTCCAACCTAGTGCAGGGACTAGGGAAGGTGGGGAAGGATAAAAGGTGTGAGCCCCACGTGGTGACAAAGACAGTTTGGCTGGGGGAATCCTGGGACCAGCAGTCCCCCTCCCTTGGCCACACCTGCTGCCAGGGCAGTGGAGTAGGGCGGGCCAGGATGAGATGGGGCTTGGGCCCCTTTTAAGGCCAGGGGAACCCTCCTAGGCCCCACTATGGGAAGCCAGAGGGAACAATGAAGGAGCAGAGAGGGCGCCCCCAAACCAAAACCCAGAGAGCCATGTCCCCACCACCAAGGGAGTGGGGACGCAGTAGGTGCAGAGTGTGGCTAAGTGGAACGTTAGCCTTGTCCAGGAGGGCACATGTGTGTGCCCGTGGGTGGGCGGGGGGAGCTGGGAACTGAGGCCAGGGGAAGACTGCTCCCTACTCAGCCCATGGGGGCCCTGTAGCGGCTGGTGTGCTGTGTACTGTGGTGGTGAAGTCACAGATGGAAGATAGGGGTGGTCGCCGGAGGCGGTAGTGATGGTGGGCCTGGGGAAGGGCCGGGGACGGTGGGAGCGGAGCAAAGTTGTCCAGTCCCAGAAGGAAGCTGCTCCTCCAGCAAGGAGCAGGCAACACGTACGCACGGTCACCGCCCCTCCTCTGAGAACTCCTGTGAGATGCCCTCCTCTTCCTCCTTCTCCAGTTTTTTGGATCTGCCCCTTGGTTTCCTTCTTGGAGTTGTGGTGGTTTTCTGGGTCTTGGCAGCGTACTTGTTTTTGCTTCCATCTGGTCGGCCCTGAGGTCTTTTAGGTTTTGGCACTTCGCTGGGCTCCTTCAGACTCTACCAGCGCTGTCATGGGACTCACGTGAGGCTGCTTGCTCGACCTGCCCCAGCCCCGCTTCTCAGTGCCATCCTTTTTCTGCTTGGAGGCCAAGGGCTGGCTGGACTTTGATATCGACTCGCTCACCTTCCCTTATCTAAAAAGTAGGTGGAAAAGTGATGGCTAGGATAGCCTTCTTGGAGCCGTGCCAGCGCCAGAAAGAGCCCTGGCTCGGGGTCCCAATTAGAGGAGATTAGTGCACTATTTTTTTAAAGCCACTTGACTACGTTATTATAGTACCCTAATCAAATTAATCTGACAATTTTTCACATAAGGCAACATCAACTGAAGTTTTTGCTCAAGTCATTTCTAGAAAAGATCTGCCTTGTTGGGTGCAGACAACTATTATGAAATTTAAAAATACCTATACAATTATTGACAGGTATTCAGCTGGAATGTGACGACTTAAAAAAAAGCTATTTTACTTGTACAACAATTTAGGATTCAGATAAATGAAATAATGTATTTTTTTCTACACATTTTGAACTCCCAGTCCCCAACAAAAATTGATTGAGGTATTTTGATTAATTATAAACATAAAAATTTTAGAAAATATCTTTTAAAATTAGCATGCAATAATTTAAAAGACTTTCTTAAGGAGTCAGAACTTACATTTTTAAATATGACATGTCATGTGTATTTCCTATTCTTGGTTATATAAAGTAGCACAGTAATATCATTAAATAAAGTAAGCTTAATAGATATTTTTGCTGATTGAATTAGCTTGGATACATACATAATGCATGTTTTCACTGGAAACTCAATTTAATTGTCTTTTATTGAAATGTTTATAAGAGATAGAATATACGTAGAATATTACTTGGTGCATTAATATGCTGGATAATTTTAGTTTAGTTTAGTTCTTGAAATATTTATTGCAAAATTGATACAACTAAATCCCCTGACCATTGAGTTGAATTATATTAATATAAAGTAGAACTCTTGCAATAAATTAAGAATCTATAATTCTGGTGAAAATCAAACTAGTTTCTTGTTTAAAAAAAAGGAAATGTTAGTCAAAGATGTAGAGTTCGATTGAATTAAATAAACAGTGACTGTGATTTCACTTGGATATAATCTCCCTGAGGAATTGTAGAAAATTTTACAATTGCTTTAGGATTCAGATATCCTAACCTGTGAAACATGAAGATAATATATACCTTTCCTGTATAGGCTTTTCAACCATTTTGAAAACATGGAACTTAAAGTATTGCTTTTAGCTGTAAACCTGCCTGCTTTGAAACCTTAATTCATATTTTGAATTTCAGTTATTCCCAATATACTGGCATGGTGGCTTTATTTTACTTGTTAATCCTGAAGAGAACAGAGAAGAAATTAAATGTGTATTTTGGAACCATAGATATTATTTTAAAATTATTAAAGTTAAGAATTACTATGCCCATTCTCCTAAACTGCATACATCTTGTTTTTCTGCCTCTCTTTAAGCTTGATTACATCTCTGCACAATTAAAGAAATGAGCTTTTAATTGGACTTCCTTAATTGGAAATTTGTTGGTTGCAGAACACAACCGCTCATTTGTTCCTTGAGACAGTTAGGTCTGATCTACGTTAATACAGTATGAAAGAATGAAGAGGATTTGAGTGGTCTCTGCAAAAAAGAATGTGATCCCTAGTGCAAGTTTCTAAATTTCAAATGATTCGTTGATTAGTCATGTCTAAACCTGTCATTTTATAGTTGCCTTCTTTGCGTCTGGTAGTATTTGGAAAACATCTATAAATATAATTAATTTGAACTACCTTTATAAAAATGATGGTACTATGATTTATTAAAATTGGAAATATGCTCATTTATAAAAATTCAAATATTCAAAAATTAAAGAAAAAGTCTAATAATTTTTCAAATTAAATTCATAGTACCTGTGCTCTTTTTAAACTACCAAGTAATAAAATTACATTTATGTTTAGGTAACCAATAAAATAAACTGAAAGGAAACATGGAATAGTAGAACTTAAGGTAAATGTTTATTTTTTAAATATTAATGAAAAAACTTAAAGATAGATTTTCAAAATTATTAAGAATTTGGAGCCATTTTGTTTTAATACATGTTTATGTTTCAAATCTAGATCATACATTTTGGCAGCTTTCTGTAACATTTGAGAAAATTAGCATTCAACCCCTTACTTATTCCAACTTTCCCATTACTATCTCTAGTTTTTATTCACTTATAATATTTTTTGCTATGGTCAACTTCTATATCATTTATTTACTCTTCTCTAACTCTAATATTAAAATAGCATAAATTGTCTAAATTAAAATTAATTTATTTCTCATCACCATTTTTGTTCTGTTTACCTAATTCCTAATTTATTTATTTTAAATTATATAGCCAATTAGTTGGATCTTATCAAGTTTTTTTTATTTGTGAGTTTGATATATAAAAAGAACGCTGTATTATCTGGCAATTACATGCCTTAAAATATTTTCTATTTTTTTATCACTTGAAGAAAAACTGCTGGATGTAACATTTTTGAAACATAATCTTTTTCTCAAACTGGGGTACCTTGCTGCATAATTTTGAGTTGAATGTTGGTCTGTAGAAGGCTGAGGTCAACATGCTTCTCACCACTACCACAAAACTTACATTTCCACTACTGATGTCTATTTGAATAGTTTTAACATGCTAGATGTTCAGTAGTTTACCACTACATGCCTTGGAATTTAACATTTCATTTCACTTTTTCTAGAGAAGGCGTTTCCTTTTGGTACACATATTAAAATATTTACTGAAGATTTAGTACCTTTTACATTTAAATACTTTTGTGTTTAATTTGTCTCTCGTATTTATCATTCCTACATTTCCTGATTATTCTTCAGGTTTGATCTTTTCCAGTTATTTTGGTAATAACGTTTATATGGTTTGGCTGTGTCCCCTCCCAAATCTCATCTTAAATTGTAGTTCCCATAATCCACACATGTCATGGGAGGAAGCCAGTGGGAGGTAATTGAATCATGGGGGTGGTTTTTCACATGCTATTCTCATGATAGTGAGTAAGTTCTCATGAGATCTGATGGTTTTATAATGGCTTCACCCTTTGCTGGCTTCTCATTCTTCTCTTTCCTGCTGCCATGTGAAGAAGGATGTGCTTACTTCCCTTTCCACCATAATTGTTAAGTTTCCTGAGGCCTCCCCAGCCCTGCTGAACTGTGAGTCAATTAAACCTCAATTAAACCTCTATCCTTTTTAAAATACCCAGTTTCAGGTATGTCTTTATTAGCAGCATGAGGATGGATTAATATAAACCTCAATTCTGCTAATTATTTTCTTGTTTATGTTTTCAGTCATGCCTATTCCATTTTTATTGCTTCTAACATGTCTTATCTCTGAAGAATTTTTTTTTATTCATTGGTTTCCTAGAGCTCTAACAGCTCAAAATTTATTTTCTTCTCCCTACTGATGTTTTTATTTTGTACTTTAAAGAGTTTAAACTGAACATTAAATGGTTTTGTGTTGTTTTCTAGGATAGAAAATCTTGTCACTAATTTATTTAAGATAATTAAAAGTTATTTGTTGGACTGCCTTATTTGTTATGTTATAGTTCCTCTTTTGGTGTACATTCTTTGTGTGTATGTGTGTGTGTGTGTGTGTGTTTGTGTGTGTGTGTATGTGTGTGTGTGTGTATGTTTTACGTATAATTCCTGCTGCTTTCATTATTCCAACTTGAAGAGCCACGGCCACTAACTAAATTTTTTTGTGCATCTTGTCCTGGAATAATAATTTCTTATAGAGTTTGGCCTTTGGAAAATATTATGGGCCTTATACAAATGTTGCAGGGAGTGTTACTAACAGACAAACATCTGTGTATGGAGAAGAGTATAGAGTACTACATTTCCAGTACACTATAAAGTTGTAAATCCATGAACTGATTTTTAAAACTATTTAAATATCCTTACACAAATACCATTAAAACAAAATACAGTAAGTATTGCTAGACATTTAAATGTAGATTATAAACTTAGTCAATTTTTTTTTATCTGTGCAATCACAAGTTTAATATGTCAAAGACTCTCAATTATTTCCAATACCTTAATCATACACAAATTGTTCCCATGATAATAAAGTTATTACAACAAATATAATTAAAATAATCTTAAAATAGGAATGTTTAAAATGGCATTTTAGCAATATTTTTAAAGCTATGATTCATCTAAAGTTATGGGCCTCATACCCTTTTGAGATATAAAAACACATCTCTGCAGTTAAAGCAGGATCCTATCTCAAGATGTAACCATTTGTCTTTCAGGGAGACTCAAGGTGTAGCCATTTGGTTTTTGAGGAGATATAGGGTTTTATTATTCTTTTAGAAGAGGTCAATTAACTAAACAAATAGCTTTCTCAGTTTTCCAGTGAATTTCGTAGTTTTGCTGTATAAATTATGTAGGATTTTATACATAACACACACATATAAAATTTAAAGACTTTTTCTATTTCTTTAATAGCTCTATATATCTCTATATCTACCTACAGTTGCAGAAATATTGGCAGATCATAAAGAAAAAGAGCACTGTGTGAAACCAGCCATAGAGGCTAATTCTGGTCAAGACACAGGATCTAATTTTATCTTTGAAAAACACTGAAACCTGAACCAACATTCACTGGCTGAGCCTCTTCTTGAGTCAAAGCTCATTACTACATCAATTGGACTTTGCAAATCCATGCGTGATTTTAGATTTTGGTGTTCCCCCCATTCACATGGCTGTCAACTTTTGATCTGGGAATATCTTTCTCCTTTTAAAAGTTATCTCCTTGTACCTAATTAGCAATTTATTTTAAAATGTTAGGTTATCTAGAGATTTCTGCTTTAAGAAAATTATGTATCTATGTATTCAGTTCCTGTCTCTGGAGTTTTAGCAACTCATTGCTGTATTTTCATTTAAGTCATTGTGTGTGGTGAACATGAACACCAGTGCTGATTATTACTCCTCATTTTTTATGGTGTCATAATATTCCAGAATTAGGTGGCTTTCCTACAGTTCCTTATAGCCACTATCCCTTACTTAAAGGAGACAAAAATATATGTAGCAATGCTTAATTAAAAAAAGAAGAAATTCCAATTAGGTTGCCATTGTATTTTACTGTATTGTACTGTTATGGTATCCTTTTATACTTACAATTCACTTTTGTACATTTTGAATTAACGTTTCATTTGCAAGTATCATTATGTACCCAAGGCTTTTCACAGATGAAACATGTTCCAAATAATTGTAATTATTGTCCTCTTTTTGATGTTTAATGTTTCACATTTTGGCCAGTGGGAGCTCTTTTATAGGGCACACCTTTGATCTTTTAAAAGTACTGTAGATCTATTTTAAAGGCATCTTTATTTTCTGGCAATAGGGTCTTCCAATCCATTATTCGTATGTTCCTGCCTCAAGACCTTAAATCAGTGACTCCTCTCAATGTACAAATTTCGAATTGAAAAAGTCTTTCAGAAATGTAGCAATTGAGATTATATTCAGGTGCTGGTGACAAGGCTTGGGAATGACATTTATTTAAACAAGTTATGGGTTTATTACCTTATGCTCAGGAAGCATTTCAGAAGTCAGCAGTCCAATATTATATGTCATGTTAAATGGTGTTGTCTTCTTGTAACTTTCAGGAAACTATCCATGAGCAAAATATGCCTAAGTATCATTTAAAATACATTTAGTAATTATAACAACCATTTAATAGTCTTTAAAATTCTATATAGTTCTTTTCATTCTAAAATATTCCTTAGACAGTGTGAATACAAGTATGCTAGCTGAGCAGCTTTTAATTCTGATTAAATGATAATTTAGCATTTACATTATTGTAAGAAATTTTTCTAGTACTATAAGAGTGGGCATACCCTTATGTACATTTCTTCATTACTTATCCCATTTCTATTAAATTATTTATCTCCTCTATTCCTTCCTATAGTTTTTATATTGCATTCATTTTAATTGTTGCTGCCATTTTCACTTTATTTAGTTAACAAGTAAAATTCTGTGAAAATCAGTTAATGTAATTCATCACATCAACAACAGGCCAAAAAAGAAAAAAAAAAAGTTTGATCATATAAATAGATACATGATATGGTTAGACTTTGTCTCCACCCAAATCTCCTCTTGAATTCCCACGTGCTCTGGGAGGGACGTGGTGGTAGGTAATTGAATCATGGGGGCAGGTCTTTCCCATGCTGTTCTTGTGATAGTGAATAAATCTCATGAGATCTGATGGTTTTATAAAGAGTAGTTCCCCTGCACAAGCTCTCTCTTTGCTGCCATCTATGTAAGATGTGACTTGCTCCTCCTTGCCTTCCACCATGATTTGGAGGCCTCCCCAGCCATGTGGAACTGTAAGTCCATTAAACCTCTTTCTTTTGTAAATTGCCCAGTTTTGGGTATGTCTTTATTAGCAGTGTGAAAATGAACTAATACAGTAAATTGGTACCAGTAGAGTGGGATGCTGCTGAAAAGATACCCAAAAATGTGGAAGCAACTTTGGAACTGGGTAACATGCAGAGGTCAGAACACTTTGGAGGGCTCAGAAGAAGATAGGAAAATGCGGGAAAGTTTGGAACTCCCCAGAGACTTGTTGAATGGCTTTGACCAAAATGCTGATAATGAAATGGACAATGAAATCCAGGCTGAGGTGGTTTCAGATGAAGATGAGGAACTTGTTGGAAACTGGAGTAAAGGTGACTCTTGTTATGTTTTAGCAAAGAGACTGGTGGCATTTTGCCCCTGCCCTAGAGATTTGTGGGACTTTGAACTTGAGAGAGATGATTTAGAGTATCTGGTGGAATAAATGTCTAAGTAGCAAAGCATTCAAAAGGTGACTTGGGTGCTGTTAAAGGCACTCAGTTTTAAAAGGGAAATAGAGCATAACAGTTCAGAAAATGTGTGGTCAGACAATGCAATAGAAAAGAAAATCCCATTTTCAGAGCAGAAATTCAAGACTGGTGCTGATATTTGCATCAGTTATGAGAAGCTGAATGTTAATCACCAAGACAATGGGGAAAACGTCACCAGGGCATGTCAGAGATCTTTGTGGCAGCCCCTCCCATCACAGGCCTGGAGACCTAGGATGAAAAAATGGTGTTGTGGGCCAGGCCCAGGGTCCCTGTGCTGTGTGCAGTCTAGGGACTTGGTGCCCTGTGTCCCAGGTGCTCCAGCCATGACTGCAAGGGGCCAAGGTACAGCTTGGGCTGCAGTTTCAGAGGGTGCCATAAAGAAGGGAATCAAAGAAGATAAAAGCAAAAAAACCTACCCAAAGGACAGCTGCTACAAAGATTGAAGGAACATCAGCCCACACAGATGAAAAAGAACCAGTGTAAGAATTCTGGCAATGCAAAAAGATAGAGTGTCTTTTTGTCTCAAAATGCTTGCACTAGTTCTCCTGCAGTGGTTCTTAACCAGGCTGAACTGGCTGAAATGACAGAAATAGAATTCAGAATATGGATGGAAAGAAAGATCTTTGAGATTCAGGAGAAATGGAAACCCAATCTGAGGATTCTAAGTAATACAATAAAAATGATATAAGGAACAAAAGGTGAGTGGCCATTTGAACCAAACTGTACTGATACAGCTGAAAATCTCACTTAAACATTTCAGAATATAATTGCTAGTATGAAAAGCAGAATTGACCAAGGTGATGAAAGAATCTCTGAGCTTGAAGACCAGTTGTTCAAAATAACTCAGTAAGACAAAAACAAACAAAACAAAACAACTAAAAGAAGAATGAACAAAACTTCTGAGAAATATAGGATTATGTAAAGGGAACAAATCTATGATTCATTGGCATCCCTGAAAGAGAGGAAGAGAAAGCAAGCAACTTGGAAAAATATTTCTGGGTATCATCCATGAAAATTTCTCCAAACCCATTAGACAGGCAAACATTCAAATTCTGGAAATATAGAGAATCCCTGTAAGATACTACACAAGATGATCATCAGTTTCTCCAAGGTCAAAATGAAAGAAAACATGCTAAAGGCAGCTAGAAAGAAGGGGCAGGTCGATTACAAAGGGAACCACATTGGGCTAACAGCAGACCTTTCAGCAGAAACACTACAAGTCAGCAGAGACTGGGAGCCTATATTTAGCATTCTTAAGGGAAAGAAATTCCAACTAAGAAATTCATACTCAGCCAAACTAAGCTTCATAAGCAAAGGATAAATGACATTCTTTGCAGACAACCAAATGCTAAGGGAATTCATTACCACCAGACCTCCTTGAAGGCAGGTCCTTACTCCTGAAGGGAGTGCTAAATATGGAAAAGAATGACCATTACTGGCCATTACAAAAACACACTTAAGTACATAGATCATTGACACTACAAAGTAGCCACACAAACAAGGTTACATGATAACTGACTAACAACATGATGACATGTTCAAATATGCACATATCAATATTCACCTTGAATGTAAATGGGCTAAATGCCCCAATTAAAAGGCTCAGAGTGACAAGCTGGATAAAGAACCAAGAGAGGAAGTCACATTATCTCCACTTGCAGATATGATTCTATACCTAGAAAACTCATAATCTCTGGCCAAAGGCTTCTAGATCTGACAAACAACTTCAGCAAAGTTTAGGATACAAAATCTATATACAAAAATTAGTAGCATTTCTATACACCAAGAATATCTAAGCTTTGAAAACTATCCCATTCACAATAGCCACAAAAAGAATAAAATACCTAGGAGTATAGCTAACAGGGAAGTTAAAGCTCTCTAGAATGAGAATTACAAAACATCAAAGAAATCTGAGATAACACAAACAAATGGAAAAATATTCCATGCTCCTGGATAGGGAGAATCAATATTATTAAAATTAACATACTGCCCAAAGCAATTTACAGATTCAGTGCCATTTCTATGAAACTACAAATAACATTCTTCCCAGAATTCAAAAAAAAGTATTTTAAAATTGTCTGTGGAACCAAAAATAGCCAAAGCCATCCTAAGCAAAAAGAACAAAGCTGGAGCCATCACATTACCTGACTTCAAATTATACTAAAAAGCTACAGTAACCAAAACAGCATGTCACTGGTATAAAAAGAGCTACACAGACCAATGGAACAGAATAGGGAGCCCAGAAATAAGGCTTCACACCAACAACTATCTGATCTTGGCAAAAATAAACAAAAACAAGCCAATGGGGAAAGGATTCCCTATCAAAAACTGGTACTGGGATAACTGGCTAGCCATATGCAGAGGACTGAAACTGGACTGTTTCCTTTCTTGCTTCAACTCAAGATAGACTAAAGACTTAAATGTAAAACCCAAGTTTTTTAAAACCCTGAAGAATAACCTAGGAAATACCATTCTGGACATAGGACCTAGCAAAATTTTCATGATGAAGATGCCAAAAGCAATTGCAACAAAAATACGCATTGACAGATGAGACCTAATTTAACTAAAGACCTTCTTCACATCAAAATAATCTATCAAAAGCATAAACAGACAACCTACAGAATGGAAGGCAGTATTTGCAAAGTATGCATCTGACAAAGACTAATATTGAGAATCTATAAGGAACTAAAACAAATTTTCAAGTGATAAACAAACAACCCTATTAAAAAGTGGACAGAGGACATTAACAGGCACTTTTCAAAAGACACACATGCAGCTAACAAGCACATGAAAAAATATTCAACATTACTAATCATGAAAGAAATGCAAATCAAACCATGATGAGATATCATCTCAAACCAGTCAGAATGGTTATAAATAAAATAGCATAAGCTAGTGAGGTTGTGGAGAAAAGGGAATTCTTATACATTGCTGGTTAAAATGCAGATTAGTTCAATCTTGTGGAAACTGTGGAAAACAGTTTGGTAATTTCTCAAAGAATTTAAAACAGAATTGCTATTTGACCCAGCAATCCCATTATTGTGTATATACCCAAAGGAATATAAATCATTCTACCATAAAGGCACATGGATGTGAAGGTTCATCACAGCATTATTCACAATAGCGAAGACATAGAATCAGCCTAAATGCCCATGAATTGTAGACTGGATAAAGAAAACTGGCACATATACACCATGGAATACTATGCAGCCATTAAAAGAATGAGGTTATGTCCTTTGCAGCAACATGGATGGAGCTTGAGGCCATTATCCTAAGCAAACTAATGCAGGAACAGAAAAACCAAATACCACACATTCTCATTTATAAGCTTCAGCTAAACATTGAATACACAAGGACACAAAGTAGGGAAAAACAGACATCAGAGCCTACTTAAGGGTGGAGGGTGGGAGGGGAGTTGGGATCAAAAAACTACCTATCAGGTACTATGCTTATTACTGGGTGATGAAATTATCTGTACACCAAACCCCCATGACACACATTTTACCTATATAATAAACGTGCATATGTACCTCTGAACCTGAAATATAAGTTAAATAAATAATATAAAGATAACTAAATAAATAAAAAGAAAAACAACAAAGAAAACTAAATAAATGGAGAGTTTTTCCATGCTCATGGAGAGTAAGACAATATTTTTAAGAAGTGAGTTCTTTCTAAATTGATCTATAGATTCAATGTAATATCAATAAAAATTCCAACAGGTTATTTTGTGTATCTTGACCAACTTATTTAAAGTTTATATAGAGAGCAAAAGACCCAGAATAGTTAACCCAATATTGAAGGACAAAGTCAGAGGAGTGGTAATACCTGACTTCAAAACTTACTATAAATCTGTAATAATCAGGACAGTGTGGAATTGGTGAAATAATAGACAAATAGATCAATGGAACCGAAAGAGAGAGCCCAGAAATAGACCCACATAAATATAGTCAGCTTATTTTTGACCGGGGAACAAAGTCAGCACAATAGAGAAAAGATATTATTTTCAACAAATGGTTCTGGAACAACTGGACATCCACATGTAAAATAATAAATCTTTCTGAAACTATTCCAAACAATAGAAAAAGAGGGAATCTTCCCTAGCTCATTTTATGAGGCCAGCATCATCCTGATACCAAAACCTGGCAGAGACACAACAAAAACAGAAAATTTCAGGCCAATATCCCTGATGAACATCGATGTGAAAATCCTCAATAAAATACTGGCAAAACGAATCCAGTAGCACATCAAAAAGCTTATCCACCAAGATCAAGTCAGCTTCATCCTGGGATGCAAGGCTTGTTCAACATACAAAAATCAATAAATGTAATCCCTCACATAAACAGAACCAATAACAAAAACCACACGATTATGTCAATAGATGCAGAAAAGGCCTTCGACAAAATTCAACACCACTTCATGCTAAAAACTCTCAATAAACTAGGTATTGATGGAACGTATCTCAAAATAAGAGCTATTTATGACAAACCCATAGCCAATATCATACTGAATGGGCAAAAACTGCAAGCATTTCCTTTGAAAACCAGCACAAGACAAGGATGCCCTCTCTCACCACTCCAATTCAACATAGTATTGGAAGTTCTGGCCAGGTCAGTCAGGCAAGAGAAAGAAATAAAGTGTATTCGAATAGGAAGAGAGGAAGTCAAATTGTCTCTGTTTGCAGATGACATGATTGTATATTTAGAAAACCCCATTGTCTCAGCCCAAAATCTCCTTAAGCTGAAAAGCAACTTCAGAAAAGTCTCAGGATACAAAATCAATGTGCAAAAATCACTAGCATTCCTATATACCAATAACAGACAAACAGAGACCCAAATCATGAATAAACTCCCATTCACAATTGCTACTAAGGGAATAAAATACCTAGGAATACAACTTACAAAGGATGTGAAGGTCCTCTTCAAAGAGAACTACAAACCACTGCTTAAGGAAATAAGAGAGGACACAAACAAGTAGGAAAACATCCCACGCTCATGGATAGGGATGAATCAATATCGTGAAAATGGCCATACTGCCCAAAGTAATTTATAGATTCAATGCTATCTCTATCAAGTTACCACGGATTTTCTTCACAGAATTGGAAAAAACTACTTTAAACTTCATATGGAACAAAAAAAGAGCCCACATAGCCAAGATAATCCTAAGCAAAAGGAACAAAGCTGGAGGCATCACGCTACCAACTTCAAACTATCCTCCAAGGCTACAGTAACCAAAACAGATTGGTACTGGTACCAAAACAGATATATATATAGACCAATGGAACAGAACATAGGCCTCAGATATAACACCACACAGCTACAACCATCTGATCTTTGACAAACCTGACACAAACAAGCAATGGGGAAAAGATTCTCTATTTAATCAATGGTGTTGGAAAAACTGGCTAGCCATATGCAGAAAACTGAAACTGGACTCTTTCCTTACACCTTATACAAAAATCAACTCAAGATAGATTAAAGACTGAAACATAAGACCTAAAACCATAAAAATCCTAGAAGAAAATCTGGGCAATACTATTCAGGACACAGGCATGGGCAAAGACTTCATGTCTAAATCACCAAAAGCAATGGCAACAAAAGCCAAAATTGACAAATGGGATCTAATTAAACTAAAGAGCTTCTACACAGCAAAAGAAACTATCATCAGAATGGACAGGCAACCTACACAATGGGAGAAAAATTTTTTAATCTATCCATTGACAAAGGGCTAATATTGAGAATCAACGAAGAACTTAAATTTACAAGAAAAAAAACCCCATCAAAAAGTGGGCAAAGAATATGAACAGACACTTCCCAAAAGAAGACATTTATGCAGCCAACAAACATATGAAAAAATGCTGGTCATTAGAGAAATGAAAATCAAAACCATAATGAGATACCATCTCATGCCAGTTAGAATGGTGATCATTAAAAAGGAAGGAAACAACAGACGCTGGAGAGGATGTGGAGAAATAGGAACATTTTTACTCTGTTCGTGGGAGTGTAAATTAGTTCAACCATTATGTGATTCCTCAAGGATCTAGAACTAGAAATACCATTTGACTCAGCAATCCCATTACTGGGTATATATCCAAAGGATTATAAATCATTCTACTATAAAGACACATGCACACGTATGTTTATTGCGGCATCATTCACAATAGCAAAGACTTGGAACCAACCCAAATGTCCACAATGATAGACTGGATAAAGAAAATGTGGTACATATACACCATGGAATACTATGCAACCATAAAAAAGGATGAGCTCATGTCCTTTGCAAGGACATGAACAAAGCTGGAAACCATAATTCTCAGCAAACTATCACAAGAACAGAAAACCAAACACTGCATGTTCTCACTCATAAGTGGGATTTGAACAATGAGAACACATGGACACAGGGAGGAGAACATCACACACAGGGGCCTGTCAGGGGGTGGAGGGATAGGGGAGAGATAGCATTAGGAGAAATACCTAATGTAGGTGACAGGTTGATGGGTGCAGCAAACCACCATGACACGTGTATACCTATGTAACAAAACTACACTTTCTGCACATGTACCCCAGAACTTAAAGTATAATTAAAAAAATATAAACAGACATCTTACACCCTTCATAAAAATTAACTCAAAGTGGATCATGTACCTAAATGTAAAATGACAAACTCTAAAACTAGAGGGTAACAGAGAAGAAAACCTAGATGACCTTGGGAATGGCAAAAAACAATCTAGATGACCTTGGGTATTGCAATGGCATTATAGGTAAAACACCAAAGACATGATCCATGAAATAAATAATTGATAAGCTAGACTTTATTAAAACTAAAAACTTCTGCTCTGTGAATGACACGGTCAAGAGAATGAGAAGACAAGCCATAAACTGGGAGAAGATATTTTCAAAAATCGTATCTGATAGAGGACTGTTCCCATAATTTACAAGGAACTCTTAAAAACTCAACAATAAGAAAACAAACTACCTGGTTAAAAATGGGCAAAAGACTAGAGGAGACACCTCACCTGAGATTTATAGATGGCAAATAAACATATGAAAAGATGCTCCATATCATGGTAGAGAAATGGAAATTAAAACAGCAATGTTATACCACAACAACATATTAGAATGACCAACATTCAGAACACTGACACCACTAAATGCTAGTGAGCATGTGGAGCAAAAGGAATTCTCTTTCATTGCTGGTGGGAATGAAAAATAAACAGTCACTCTGGAAGATGTTTGGCAGTTTCTTACCAAACTAAACACATTATTACCATATTATTGAGAAATATTCCACCTAGGTGTTTATCCAAATGAGCTGAAAACCTGCACATTCACAGTAGCTTTACTCATAGAGCTTTTCGTTAAACCAAAAGATAAAGCCAAAATTTTGCCCAAACTTGGAAGCAACCAAGATATCTTTCATTAAGTAAATTTATAAATAAACTGTGGTACATCCAGACAATTGACTGTTATTCAGGGTGAAAAAGAAATGACCCATCAAGTCGTAGAAAAACATGAGGAAATTTAAATGTACATTACTAAGTGAAAGTGGCCAAATTGAAAGGCTACATACTGTATTATTCCAGCTGTAAGACTTTGTAGAAAAGCAAAACTATGGAAACAGTAAAAAGACCAGTGGCTGCTGGGAGTTAACAGGGAGGGAAAGATGAATAGGTGGAGCACAGGAAACTTTTAGAGCAGTGAAACTACTCTGGATGATACTATAATGGTGAATATATGTCATTGGACATTTGCCAAAACCCAAACAATGTACAGCATTACATTGGGAGAAAATATTAATGTAAACTATGGTCTTTGGGTGACAATAATGTGTCAATGTAGGTTCATCGATTGTAGCAAATGTACCACTTTTGTGGAGATGCTGATTGTGATGAAAGACGCACATGAGAAGGGGCAAAGGACATATGGGAAATCTCTATCCTTTCTGCTCAGTTCTGTTGTGAACCTAAAACTGTTCTAAAAATGAAGTATATTTAAAAGAAAAAAATGCCCTGTTAAATAGGCTATATTTTCTCAAATGTAATTGTTTTAAATTTTCACAACCTAATGATGTAAGTATTCTACACTTAATGGATGAAAACAAATACTCAATTTATATATGCCTTAACTAAATATTTATACATTTATTGTTCCTTCATTTATTGAATACATGTTCCAAGAACCCTTTATATGTTATTAGGCTCCAAACAAGCTATGGATTATTTAATTTTTAACTTATTATCTTTATAACTATATTGAGTACCTACTAGGCACTGAAAACAAAATAGACAAGGTCACTCCTCTCCTAGAGACTGCTACATTATAAGCTGTATTAAACATGATAAACATGAGTTTTGCCATCAAGGAGGTCATATTCATGATACAAATCCCATTGATTTAATAGAAAACCCTATGTATGCTATTCTGTGTTCCTAAGAATATTTTAAAAGTTTTCTATTTCAGGTTTTTCTTGTTCCTCATTCAACTTTTCTATCATGTGTGGATGTTATGAGCTGAAGTGACACAGAAGGCCAGATACGGTCAAGATTGAGATCTTCGATGCCTGGTAAAAGTGCAGTTTATGTAAAATAAATTTTATCAGGTATTGTTAGTTAGAACATTCATAAAACATTTATTAAGTGGCTAACATATATTAGGTTCTGTTCTAGTCATTGATATAGATCCACATACACAACAGAGCAAGATGTTTGCTTCTGAGAAACTTACATTAGCAGGAACTTATTGAGGACTTGTAATTGCCTGGTATTATATTGTATCATATATTAATTATAATATTTGGTTTATTGTTAATTGTCTGTCTCACGACCGGCATGTAAGCTCCATTAAGTCAAGCCCATTTATCACTTTTTTACGAGTGGCTTGACAAGTTCCTGGTCTAGAATATATATAGTATAATTGTTTGTGATCACAAAAGCAATAATTACAGTAAAAGAAAATGTTTATTCATAAAGGAATTTTGTTTCTCTGATAATACTGAAAAAGCGACATCAACATAACGTGTAAAATGTAGTTTTGATGATGAACTGATTATGAAAAGCAATAATTACAACCCACTAGAAGAAAACCTGCTTATTTAGAAAGGGATGCCTTGTCTCTGACACTGAAAGAAAGAAATGGACATTAAGTATTGAATTTTCAGTTATTTTTACTGAGAAAGTACTTTCCAGGAAGTCTATTTTAAACTGTTAGCCTAAACTCAGGTTTGCAAACCAAAATTTTGTTTCCTTACTGGTCTATAGAAGTATCCAAACTGTTGGTTAGAGGTTTTTAGAGTTTATGCAGCATTTTGTGTGTTTGTATATAGTATCTGATATCTTTGAAATGTGAGATTTTATTGGACCTATCTGAAATGCTTAGAAAAGAGTGCACATGACATATGCCCCACTCTACCCTCGCCATCCACACACAGGTACATATGTCACTGGTATACACATACAGACACATATACAGACATATCCTAGAGCTTGGTATTTGTACTTATATTTTCTAATCAGTATAAATTCTGTGATATAATTAATGGATTCTGAAGAAGCAAAATCAATGAGTGTTTGTGCAGAAATCAATGAGTGTTTGTGCAGTGTCTCAGAAAATTGATGACTATCGAGAAGAGTGAATTTCACAGTGTCATCAACCAGGAATTGACCTACATGAAGGTCACATATACTTTAATCCACTCATTCACTCTTTCTTAAGATATACTCTGAAAAACTCAATTGGGCTTCTCCTAAGCTTCTTAGCTTTCCCTTATGGATAGTTTTTAATAAAGTAACTAACAAATGTCCACTGTGATGGGGTGTGTAGGTAATGTGGGAGGTTATGTAAGTGTGGGGGAAGGGATATATAGGAAATCTCTGTAACTTCTTAATTTTTCTGTGAACCTAAAACTGCTCTAAAAAATAAAGACATTTTAAAAAAGAGAGAATTATGGGCAAAAATACCTACAGTGCCAACACTGTAAATAATTCTGATAAAGTATGACTATATTCTATTAGGCTGATATATTACCTCTGCATGAATCTTAAATTAGTTTTATTTTAAAGATAGTAAGTTTCAATAAAAATCACAATTCTCCACATATCATAAACTTACGTGTCAGTTGGGGAAATTTCCTGTTGAAAAGAATGAGTATTAATTTATTGAATATTAGTATTGTAACACTGGAGTTAATCCGTTTTATCTGACATTTTACAGAGAAGTGAAACAAAAGAAATATTGATAGTCATCCTTAGCAATCCAAAATAGACCATAGCTATTCACTTGAGTTTTACAAAAATATATCTGAAATATGTTTTGTGATTGTAAAGATTTTACAGTGAATGACTTGTACTTAACTATGGCAATTCTACCTTCTAAATGATACTTTCTCCTTATTTTGAGGTAATACAATTTTTTACAGTTTTTACTCTCCCACCCAACCTAACTTGGTTCCTATGAATTTCTAGAACTACCTTAAGCTATTCCCTTCTGTTATAGATTTCTCCTGTTGCATAACAAATTACCACAAACGCAATGGTTTAAAACAACACACATTTATTATCTCACAGTTTCCGCAGGCTGAGTCTGGGCACAACTTTACAGGGTCCACTGCTCAGTCTGCAATTAAGATATTGGCAAGTTGCGTTCTTATCAGACTCTTAACTAGGGAAGAGTATGGTTTCAAGCTTATTCAGACTGTTGACAAAAGTAATTTGCTTGTGGCTGAATGAGGTTCCCAGCTGATTACTGGCTGTTGGCTGGAGGACAGCCACAGTTCCCTGCCACGTGGCCCCTTCATAGGCAGTTAACAACATGGCTCTTTGCTTCTTCAAGGACGCCAGGAAAATCAAATCTCTCTCTCTCTGTCTCTGTCTCTCTCTCTCTCTGTCTCTCTCTCACACACACACACACACACACACACACACACAAAGACACACACATCATCATCATTATCAGTGGAGTGGCATCCTATCATCTGTTTCATAGTCTGTTGATTAGAATCAAGTCGCAGATTCTGCCTGTACTTGAGGAGAGAGAATTATACAAGGGTGTGACTCATTGGAGTTCATCTTACTGTGTGCCTGCCACACATCTAATCCTCAAAATCAACTGGCAACACTATAGAGAGTAAAAGGTAGCACTGATTTGAACAAAAATAGTAACAAAAAGTTGGGAAACCCCTGAGAGTCTTGGACTCCCTTCAACGGTGTTTGTTTATCAGGCGTGCTGCAGCATGGAGAAGGGAGTAGCCCAAGAGAGCAATAAAAGAAAGTGATAGAGGGAAGATGTTAAGCTCTGTTTTTCTTTCCTTGTTACCTTGAAACATCAGTCATCAGTCCCTCAACAAA
Organism: Colobus angolensis palliatus; assembly: GCF_000951035.1. Lineage (NCBI taxonomy): Eukaryota > Metazoa > Chordata > Mammalia > Primates > Cercopithecidae > Colobus > Colobus angolensis. The sequence goes on along the minus strand of NW_012114489.1, from coordinate 4,813,562 downwards.
GGTATCTGTAGCAACAGGACAGACCACCAGTGTAGAAAATAATAAGAACAAAACTTCTCTAAGGAAGAAAAATGTAAAATAACAGATGCAGGATGATCAGGCAATTTTCGGTGTTCTCTATGCCCTCAAACAGCAAGTCTGAAGACTAGTGGATTATAACTGAGGGTGACCATCTTCAACAATTGCTGCTTTTAATCAAGTGTTTAAAATAAAATCCTGGCTAGAAGAGTTACTTTCTTGAGTAGCATCAATTGAGAGTAACCTACAGTGTTTCTGAGTTCCAAATATTTGGCTTATCTCTTAAAATTCACCCTGAGAGAATGCTTCTACACTGCTGGTGGGAATGTAAATTAGTACAACCTATATGGAAAATAATATGGAGATTTCTCAAAGAACTAAAAGTAGATCTACCATTTTATCCAGCAATCCCACTACTGGATATCTACCCAAAGGAAAAGAAGTCATTATATAAAAAAAGACACCTGCACATGTGCTTATCACAGCAAAATTCACAATTGCAGAGATAGGGAATCAACATAAGTGCCCATCAACCAATGAGTGGATAAATATAATGTGGTATACATAGAACATGCAATACTACTCAGCCGTAAAAAAGAATGAAATAATGTCTTTTACAGCAACTTGGATGGAACTGGAGGCCATTATCATAAGTGAAGTAGCTCAGGAATGGAAAACCAAATACCTCATGTTCTCACTTATTAAGTGGGAGCTAAGCCATGGGTACATAAAGGCATACAGAGTAGTATAATGGACATTAGAGACTCAGACGTGGGGAGGGTGGGAAAGGGGTAAGGGATAAAAACCACCTACGGGTTACAATGTACACTATTCCAGTGACAGGTACACTAAAATCTTATATTTCACCACTATAAAATTCATCCAGGTAACCAAAAACCACTTGTACCCATAAAGCTATTTAAATTTTTTTAAAAGTAAAAATAAATAAATTCACCCTTTAATTTATAAGTGAGATTGTCCAAGACATTGACTTCTAGTTGTTCCAATACCAAGCAGCACAGCTGTCAATACCAGGAAACATGAGCTCTTCGATCCGATATACTAGACATTTAAAGTACAATTACTTCAAAAGAAAGGCAACCAAACCACAGAGAGCATATGAAACCGAAGAGAAGCACCACAAATTTAAATATAATTAAATAATTATCATAAGATGTGATATAAACAATAAACACTATAAGTGATAACATATCAAAAAGAATCAAGTAGAAACATTTGGTATAAAATTTATAATTATTGAAATAAGAATACACAGTTGGAATAAATAATAGGATAGATACATCCTACTATTACTTATTGATTTGAAGGGCCAGGTTAATAAAATATCCTAGTTGGTAGAAGAAAATATAAAATAAGTCAGAAAAAGTAAAAAATAAGTCAGAAAATATAAAGCTAAAACTGATAGCAAAGGAGGACAGAATTATGAGTTGCAGAAAGAAAGAGGAAAAAGAGAAGTGAAAATGTTTTAAAAAATGTTAAAACTTTCCCAGGATTGAAAAATAAAAACTTTAGATTTACAGTTCTTCAAGACAGTAAATGGGAAAAAATCTACACTAGACAAATTATAGTGAAATTTAATGATACCAGTGACAAACTCAAATTTTAAATGATCCCAGAGTAAAAAGAAAATAACCTATGGAGAAACAAGGATGAACAATTACATCAGAATTATCAACAGCAAAACTGAGTATAAAAAAAAAACAATGTTCTATTTAAAGACTACCTATTGACATTCTTTATCTATATATTCTATATAGATATATATCTTTAATTATATATACCATATATAAAAAAATTTTTTTTAAAAAAATATATATAATGCAGTATTGGGCCTCATGGGCATTCAAATGTGAGGACATAATAAAAATAACTTTCAAAAATGATGTCAAAATGTTTGCCAAAAAGAAAGATATTGTATAGATACCTGCAAAACCTTATAAGAAGTGAAACAAACACAGAAACACACTTTAATATATGGGGTTTCCCCATGTTGGCCAGGATGGTCTCGATCTCTTGACCTTGTGATCCGCCCGCCTTGGCCTCCCAACATGCTGGGATTACAGGTGTGAGCCACCGCACCCAGCCATTACTAGAGAATTATTATGTTCATCTGGAGATGTTATCTTTTCTTGCTTTTTCGTATTTCTTGTGTTTTACCTTGATTGCTGAGCACCTGTTGTAATAGTCGCTTCTTTTAATTTTATGGATTGGCTTTTGTAGGGACTTTTTACCGTAGGTGCCTCTATAATCTTCATTGAGTATAGTGCTTTGGTTTTGATTCTGAGTGATTTTAATCATGCAGTCTCTGTATAATGTCTTCGGTTGTTATCAGTTCCACTGGAGTCTATAGGTCCTCAAATGCTTAGGCTGTGATTATTAGTGGAGGCTGGGACAAGGCTTTACTGAGGATGAGAACCCCAGATGGGTCAGTTCTTGGGCACCAGTGGTGGCAGTGACAGGATGGGAATACTGGTATTCAGGATCCCAGGCAGAGTATGTGGGTACTGGCAGTGGCAGTGGCAGTGACGGTGGGTAGAGAGATCAGTTGTCTGGCCCCAGGACAGCAGTGGTGGCAAGTGGCAACAGACAAGGTGAGCCTCTCCTCAGACCTGTAGATGGTATGCATGGTACCAGCAACATCAGAGTCAGATGGGGCTTGCCAATCTTCATGCACCTGGATGAAATACATGGGAATTAGTAGCAAGGGAAGTGGGCAGGCCAAATTCATTCCCAGCCTCCCAAACAGCTTGGTAAGCACTGGCACCATGGGTGGGGTGGGCCCATCCTCATGTCCCCTGATTGTGCATTGGGCAGGGCTGGCCTGTCCTCTGGACCCTGGCACGTGCACAAGTGGGCCACTGCTCAGGCTCCCTGAAGGTGAATGCAGCTATGCAGCAGCCCTGGTGCTGGAGGAGATCGGTGGTAGTGGCTCCAGGCCGGCAGCTCCCAAGCTCTGGAGAGTGCATGTTTCAGCTCCCTTTGTCCTGCAGGCAGCCTTTGTGTGCTATACCACCTATTCTCCAAGGTGTGGTACACTGCATGGGCTAGATTGTTGTGGACCACACAGCAGCACTGGGTCCACCTAGTATTGCAATGCTGAGCCTTCTGGGTGGACACGGGTGGATATCAGCAGTGCTCCAGGACAGGAGATGTAGAGACTCTTGGATCCCAGGGTAGTAGTCTGGTGGGGGCTGTGCTCTCAAATGGCATCTTGCTGTAGCTGCTTGGTTCTTGGAGGGTGAGTGGGACCCATTGTGAATTCTTCCCTGGAAGAATTCAGTTGCATACACTGGAGGCATTTCCCTGTACTAGGTTCAGGGCCTGTGATGGCTGAGGGGCTCTCCTTTGCTAGGATGGCAGGCATCAGTAGTGGGAATGCAAGCCTCTAGAGATACCTTGCATATTTGTCCCCACAGTGAGAAGTTCCTCTTATCTTTGAACCAATCCCACCATTATTTCTTTTTTATGTCCTATACAAAACACAATTTAAAATAGATTATATGTCTAAAATTTACAAGTTTGATTTACTCATCTTCTGGAAGAAAATCTAGGATAAAATCTTTGTAATCTTGGCTTAGGCAAATTTTTTTTTCAACAGGACACCTAAACATAAACCATGAAAGAAAAAATAATTTAGACTTAAAACTTTATGCTCTCATAAAATTTGATTTCATTTAAGGAAATGAAATCAAGACACAGACTGAAAGAAAATATTTGTTGTTTAACCAAAAGGAACTTGTATCCATAATATATAAATGTCCTTGCAATTCATTAACATTATTAAGTAACAATTCATTATTAGGTACAATTAAAAATTGGTCTGTAATCCCAGCCCTTCGGGAGGTCGAGGCAGGTAGATCACAAGGTCAGGAGTTTGAGACCAGCCTGGCCAACACAGTGAAACTCCGTCTCTACTAAAAATACAAAAAGTAGTCGGGCATGGTGGCTCATGCCTGTAGTCCCAGCTACTCGGGAGGCTGAGGCAGGAGAATAGCTTGAACCCAGGAGGCGGAGGTTATGGTGAGCCAAGATCGTGCCACTGCACTCCAGCCTGGGCAACAGAGGGAGACTCTGTCTCAAAAAAAAAAAAAAAAAAAAAAAATTGGTAAAATATGTGAACAGATACAAAAAATATGTGATGTCTAGTCAAAAGAGAAAAGTACATTAAAATACATTTTGATACCATTACATACATATTAAAATGGTTTATATTGAAAAAAATTGGTAATAGCAAGTTTTAACTAAGATGCACAGCAATTGGGCATTTCATACTTTTTCTGATGGAAGTGCAAAGTGATAAAACAACTTTGGAAAACAGTTCCAAAGTACTATTCTCATATATGACAGTTTCATATAAAGTTAAATATAATTTAACATATGACTCAGCAATCCCATTTCTAAGTACTTATTCTTGAGAACTGAAAATGTAGGTCTACCCAAAGACTTGTACTTGAATGCTTATGGTAGCTATATTCATAAGAGTCAAAAAATTTAATAAAAAATTTGGTACTTCAGTTCAATATCCTTTCAGAAATAAAAAGTGATGAACTAGTATATACAACAATATGGATGAAATGTAAGTGCTTACTGTTTGATTCTTTCTATATGAAATTCTAGAAAAAATGAAATTATAGTTACAGAAATTATATCAATAGGTACCAGAAATCAGTAGTTACAAAAAGAGATTGACTTCAGATAGTCACAACACAATATATTGAACTGATGGAAATATTATGTATCATGATTTTGATGGTCATTACATGATAATACATGTCAAAACTTACTGAATTGAGCACATAAAATTGGTGAATTTTATTGTATGTAACCTATATTTCCAAAACCTTGGTTATAAATTTAAATATATTACAAATGACAAATAAAATTTGAATAAAAACTCAAGAAGTTTTACTAAAATTTTAAAAAGGAAGAAAGAAACATTTGTATGTATGAATATCTGGCATACCCCAGATCAACTGACAATATTCATAGTTCTTGTTAGGAATGATTAATGGAAAATAGCTTAATTGTATCTCATATACTTTAGAAACTTTGAAAGTTAATGAAGAGTTAATTTATTTCTAAAACAATTGGTTGGACAGCTTAGATTGAACTTATATGTTTTTAGTACATATTACATTAGTAAAAATTAGAAACATCAATTCAGTACAAAGAATGCAATTGATACTAAGAAATTGATACTATGAAATTATCTCATAATCAATTTAAAGTTAATGTGTGTCAATTGAAACCTTTTAACATCTTCTTATGCAACCCTACCAATATGTATCTTCCTAGTTACTCAGAAGTGATCTTTAATTTAGAAGTCATCTCTAATTTCTCTCTTTTCCTTACTCACTATATAAAATCTATCAATATGTTTGGCTAGGACTACTTCAAAATATGCTCTGAATCTGATCATTTCTCATGAGCTTTATTACAATAATCATAGTTTCAACTCTTCATCAGCTCTTTCCTGAACAATCACAATAACTTCCTAACTAGTCTCCCTGTATTCATTCTTGCCCCCCTACCATACATTCTCTGCAAAATTTCCTGATTGACATTTCAAAAGCCTACATTAGATCACTTCTATCCTCTGCTTATAACCCAATAATAGTTTTCCACAGCATTTAGGCTAATATCAAAGAATTTTCTCAAGATTATAGGGCCCCTTACATCATACTGTAAAATGGATACATTTTTGCGGTTAAAAATAGCAAAATTTAATAATCTTGCTTTATTAAAGGATTTGTATTTTTGAAATATGAACTTGGTCTTAAATTTATATGGCAAAAGACTGGTGTGTGTATATGTACATTATTTTTTAAATTTACATAGCATATGTATGGGACCTGTAGCATTACTTGCCTATATTATGTGTCCAATAAAAATGAATTAAATAAAGATATGAATTAGTGAGTAGGAATGTAATTATGTATAAATCTGAATTTTGGTAAGTCAAACTCTTATTTCCTGAACATTTATTTACTTAACACATCTTAAGTTAACTTGTAATAGTATTTATGCTTTAGAATGATACACAATCATTTTATACATATTAAACATTAGCCTGTGAACAAAACATCATAATAATTATGCCAGAATGTACCTTTCAATAAAAAGAACTTTGTAAACACAATGATGTAAGACCAATGGCACAAGCCAAGATACAGATACTTGAATTGTATACACATGTTATACATAAAATCACAAATGTAATCCTAATCCTCATTAACAAACTTTTTATATCACTCCCAATTCCAGATTGTAATCAATCTTCTTAGAATTATAGAGCTACCTAGAGTAGGAAAAATTCATAAATTAAATCACAAACCAAGCCATAAGTCTGAGAATGATTCATTATCTAATCTGTTAAGGCAACAGTTCTCTGTGTGTAGTATGGAAACATGTTGGAGGCACTGAGATCCTTTCAGGAAGTCTATGAGGTCAAGACTATTTCATATTAATACTAAGATGTTTGCCATTTTACCCTCATTTTCTCATGAGTGTACTGTGGAGTTTTCCAAAGGCTACATGAAATAAGATATTGTAACAAATTGTAAACAGACACAGATATGAGAGCCCAGCTATTCTCTATTTAGCCAATAATTCAAAAGATTTGCAAAAGTATAAAAAATGTCATTTTCACTATATTTTTAAAGAAAGTATATTTTTATAAAGTATGTCTTTTGTTAATATGTAAAGGGCTTATTAGTATCATTTTACATGAAATAATAAATACATATTTTAAATTTTATTTTAATTTCTAATACAGTGAATAATAATAGATATAACCCATACAAACAAAAGCTTATTGGTGCCCTCAATGGTTTTTTTTTTTTTTTGAGATGGAGCCTGGCTCTGTCACTGTGGTGCCATCTAGGCTCACTGCAACCTCCAACTCCCTGGTTCAAGGGATTCTCATGCCTCTGCCTCCTGAGTAGCTGGGATTACAGGCATGCGCCACAATGTCCGGCTAATTTTTGTATTTTTAGTAGAGATAGGGTTTCACTATGTTGGCCAGGATGGTCTCGATCTCCTGACCTCGTGATCCACCCGCCTCAGCCTCCCAAAGTGCTGGGATTACAGGCGTGAGCCACCATGCCCGCTGGTGTCCTCAATGATTTTTAAGTGTATAAAGAACTCCTGAGACAACATAGATTGAAAAGTGCCGTATTAAAGAACCTCTGAAAAATTTTGTTGTTGTTGTTGTTTTTGAGATGGAGTCTTGCTCTGTCACCCAGGCTGGAGTGCAGTGGCGCAATCTCGGCTCACTGCAACCTCCGCCTCCTGGGTTCAAGCGATTCTCCTGCCTCAGCCTTCCAAGCAGCTGGGACTATAGGCACGCATCACCACACCTAGCTAATTTTTGTATTTTTAGTAGAGACAGGGTTTCACCATATTGGTCAGGTTGGTCTCGAACTCCTGACCTTGTGATCCACCCACCTTGGCCTCCCAAAGTGCTGGGATTACAGGTGTGAGCCACCACGCCCAGCCTGAAAATCTTTTAAACAGATTTTATCACTTATCCTCATCCCAGCCCTACTTTCATAAACATAGAGAAATAATACTACATTATTTTATTAGGTATAAATAAAAGACTGCAAAAACTCTTTGCGCAATGCTCAAGAAAAGTTAGCTATTATTATGACTGTTGTTATTTACAGAATCATGGTTTAGAACAAGAAAGAAATATTTTAACATAATACATAAGATATGTACCTGAATCATGTAATAAAAACAGGCTAAAAGTGATATTTAATTAAATCTACTCTGTCTACATATTTTTGACTGTTTTTACACTTCAGACAATTTTGGGTAAATAGATGTAGCATTAAAAAGGAAAGGCAAGAAAAAATAGCTCATACGAATCTAAAATGCTGGTTTATTTATGAGAAAAACAGAAACACAAATTTGAGGGAAAAGAGTCTTAAAATGCCTTCTTAGTATTTTGAGGTATACTTTAAGATAAGTATGCATTTTCATTTTATGGTAAATGGTGGAGGAAGAGAATACTATTTCATGTTCAGATATAAATTTGTATGAGAAAAATTGATAAGAATTCTGATGAAACGTGTTGACTAAAATCTTATAGTTTGGTAGGCTGTTTAACAAATTACTTCCAAAAACCAAGTTGCCTGGCAGGAGTTATTTGAAGTCATCTGTAAATATTTGACTTGATTTTATAATATTTGTATACCTACAGGGAAACTGGAGGAAAATGATACTAAAACATTGCCCCATGGAACACTGAAAGAAAAGAGTAAAGGAATGGGAATGAAGATTGCTTTCTTCTCTAGGCCTTACAACCCATTCACCCTAGAGCCAAAATTAGACTTTCTCAAAGGACAGAAATTCTTAAAATTACTATATCATGCTTCTGAATGACTTTGGGGTAAACATCTCAATTGGTTCAGCTTACACTATTCTGATTGAAAAAATTAAACTTCAGGTCTTCAAAAAGTCCATGGAAAAAACATGTTATTAAAAATGATGCATGGATTTCAAATGTTTTGCATAAAAATAAACTCATACTCACTTGTTATAGCATGTCTAAACAGGATCTAGTCTAAGGTATGAAGAAGGATAAGACACCAGTTTGAAAAGAGCCCCAATTACAGCAACATGAATTCTATTATAATTGAAGCAAGAACAAATATCAAATTATGGTGAAGAATGGAAATTATGGTGGAAGAATGGTAAAATTAATGATGCTTTATGAAAAGTTTATGGGGAAAATGCCCTCCCTCCAAATCAGCAGTTTATCAATTGGTAACTTTTTTAAAGAAGGGATGAGATAATGTTAAAGATGAAGCCTTCAACAGCAGAACATCCACATCTATTGGGAGAAAAAAATGCAGGTTTTTCATGCTCTAATTGAAGAGGACCAATGATTAACAGCAGAAACAACAGCCAACACCATTAACCAACTAGATCTAATAGACATCTACAGAGGGCTCCATGAAACAATCACAGAATATACATTCTTCTCATCCACACATAGAACATACTCTAAGATCAACCATGTGCTCTGCCATAAAGCAAATCTCAATAAATTTTTTAAAAAGGAAATCATACTAAGCACACTCTCAAACCATAGTGCAATGAAAATAGAAATCAAAACCAAGAAGTTCTCTCAAAACCACAAAACTACATGGAAATTAAAAGTTGCTTCTGAATGACTTTGGGGTAAACATCTTAATTGGTTCAGCTTATGCAATTCTGACCGAAAAAAATTAAACTTCAGCAAACTTGCCACTCGATGAATGCCGAAATTGTTGTGCCCAGATCAGCTGCAAAGAAGATCAGAGCTTTCATTAGAAATTTGAAACAAGTGGGATCAAGAACTTGAAGGATTGATTCAAAGAATTGTAGCAGGAGATGAAACATGGCTTTACCATTACAATCCTGAAGACAAAGCACAATCAAAGCACTGGCACCGAAGAGGTGGAAGTGGTCCAGTCAGAGCAAAAGCAGACTGGTCAAGAGCAGAGGTCATGGCACCAGTTTTCCAGGATGCTTAAGGCATTTTGCTTGTTGACTTTCTGGAGAGCCAAAGAACGATAACATCTGCCTATTACGAGAGGGGTTTGACAAAGTTAGCAAAAGCTTCAGCAGAAAAATGCCCAGGGAAGCTTCACCACAGAGTCCTTCTCCACCATAACAAGCTCCTGGTCGTTCCGCACATGAAACACAAGCAATTTTGTAAGAGTTTCAATGGAAAATCATTAGGCATTCACCTTACAGTCCTAATGTGGCTCCTTCTGACTTCTTTTTGTTTCCTAGGCTAAAAAAATCTGTAAAGATGACCCAGTTTTCTTCAGTTAGTAGCGTAAAAAAGATTGCATTAACATCATTAACATGGTTAAATTGCCAGGACCCTCAGTTCCTTAGGATGGACTTAATGGCTAGTAACATTGCTTTAAAAAGTGTCTTGACAAGTATACATATGTAACAAACCTGCACGCTATGCACATGTACCCTAGAACTTAAAGTATAACAACAACAACAAAAAAAGTATCTGGAGATTGCAGGCATAAGATAAACCTATACATCTAGATTAGATCTTGCAAATAAAGAATATGAAAATCCAGTCAAATGTCTTAATGAATTCCTTTTCTCAGAGAATGTTAGTGGAGAGAACTGAAAATTTGCCAAAATGACTGAAATGTTTCACATTTCCTGAAAGACTTTTGCAAATGGAAACAATTTCACCATGTGCTGTATTCTTAACTAATGGGGATTGATTAAGTCTGATGAGCATCAGGAATTGCATTGCAAACAGAATGTCTCAGCATTTTAGCAGTGACTTGTTGAAATATTTAGAAATATTTACCTCAAATATTTATGGGTAGAACATATCTCTGAATGTTATGAAAACTAGTGAATTGAATAAATTTTATGTTTTATCTTCAAATATAAATATCAAGGAAAAATACATTTCTAAATAAAAGTATATAATTACCCATTAAATTATGTTCAGTGGCATACAGAGATAGCACATTAGGAGTGGCTACAATGAAAACATTCTGAGAACATTATTTTATTGTTGAAGAAGCTTTGAAAAACTTGGTGAGAAAAAGCAAGGTATTCAAATTCTGATTTATTAATAAATTCCAGTCTATATTGAAAAAAAAAAGTGTCTTGAATTTGATGAAGCTTATATTGATAAATAAAGTTTATATTTATTTGTATCTTTTAATTCAATTTTTCATGAAAAATTTAATGTTTATATAGGTGTATATGTGTGTGTGTATACATATATATATATATATATATGATTTATTTGTTTTAGAGAATTAATGGACTACCAGCTAGCATACACCACTGAGCTCAAGTTTACCCTAGATCATTTCACAAACTCTGACTTCATATGAAATTATAAAGGTTAGTAAAGTCACACTGTACTATATGGAAAAGTGAACTTAAATTAGTAGAGGAACTAGGGTAACAAATACTAATTAGTTTGAAAACACTTGGAAAGCAAAGTGGCTTTAATGTCATTTAAGAGAGGATTGGTATTCAAGATAAGTCTAAAATCCCCTTGATAAGAAAGTGAAGAAAAGTACATTAATGTATATTAATAATTATAGTAATGGAATATCACTGTAATAATGATAGAAAATATGTAGAACTTAAAATTGAATAAATATTCCAAATTGAACAGAAATTTATTGCAGTGTTGCAGGTAAATGGCCTCTGATTATTAAAATTCATTACGCATACAAAGAATGTGTTGATGTAAAGGAATTTTACAATAAATGCACAAGAAAGCTGAAATAACACCAGATTTATTGATAGAACTCATGAAAGCAATATGCAAGGAAGAAGTCTTTACCAGCACATATTGAGTGGTAGAATCTCAAGGTAAAGTTTTTCCTCCTAATTTTATTTTATCGTTGTTTAATATAATGAAATTAAGCATGGGAAATTTATTTTGAAATCATTTTTTTCTTTCATCTCTGCAGACTGAGCAACCTTTTGAAAACAGATGGTATTAAGCATAACTTTGTCTATATAGAAACACATTGCTGGTCATGGGAATACAGTTATACCATGGCAGTTCTACTTTATCCCTGATCATCTTCCTAGTGGCAATCACTGTTACTTTTTTGTGTATATTTCCAGACATTTTCTATATCTTCATATGTCAGAGATTATTAAAAAATTAATGACTAGTATAATATGGCTCTAACATAATTTATCAGATCTGCTCCCAACTGTTGGGTATCAAGTTATTTTAGGTTTTGTTATGGAGAGTGTTTTTAATTTTAAAATAATCAACTGTCTTTCATGTTTCAACATCTTATCTGAAAAAATTGTTAATGTGAGACATCCCCTATAAGATGGATCTATTTTAGTATGATTACTAAATGCTTATGGTTTTTCAAAATTGAAGGAAAATAAATTCTGAATTAGGATAAATTTAGGAAGTCAATGCCACTCTGGAAGTTCAGAATGAATTCTAGACACTAGAGTGGAATTGAGCCTGCAGGTCAGGAAAATATATGACATCTCTATATCTTACTAGGATTAACTGAATTGATGTTAAAAATGATATTTAGTCATTTGGACTAGATTACAAATGTTACTTTCATTTATGATATAGCTGAGGTATTGAAGCTAATGTCTGCGTGACATGACACCAAAGGAAAATGGCAGGTTTCCCATTTAAGACTCATAAATATATTGCCTCATTGATTGATACCTCTAACTAGGCTCACAGGGACTGTTCCTGTCCTAAGGTGTCAGGATACAGGATCCCAGTGGAGTGAGGACTAAGTCAATAGAGAAACTCCAAAATGTTGTTTAAATAAATCTAAATTAATAATTGGTTGCTAAATCTATGACACTGCTGAGTTTCTTTTATATTATTTTTAATCTACATGTAGTAAAATGATGCACTATATAATATAGCCCTATTGTTGGATAATGTTCCAAACCAGGTAAATCTCTGTGTATGTGGTCTTGAAAGTATAACAAGCATTTCCAACAAATGCTCATATCTACTGGTAAAATGGATTGTCGGGTTTTGGTGGATTTCAAAATCTCTGCAATTGCCTAGTGAAATTTCCAGCTTGTGCTAAACTCCATGCTTGGAAGGATAATACTGACCCTGCACCTGTCATTGAGGCTGCAGATGGTGCACGTAACACACACGATTGCCTTCAAAACAGGAAGGAGGAGGAGATGAAGGAACAGATTGCTGTGTGAAATGAACACACACGTCCAAAAGGCTAATTATTTGTTCCCTAAAACTATTTCCAGTGTGTTGCATCCTTAAACAGTGAGGCTCATTTCTGTGCATAATTAAAAAGCCAAGAAAATTTACTACAGCAAATGCAATACATAAATACATTGCGGTGTCGTTCACCAAAATGCACACTTTATAATCTTTTGAAATTATTTTTGTTTGTGGTAGGGAAATGCAGATTATGGATTAAACTTTCTCATATAAATTATGAATAGATGAAACATTTTTCTGCTCTTAGGAAACAGAAAAATTGGTATTAGTTTCAGTATAATTCTTTCAGATGACCAAATTATTCTAGAGTATTGACTTAATCAAATAACATTTAAAAAGGAAATAGCTACCAAAAATAGTTTGGCATTGACCTTCAAATATAAAGTTAAACAGCATTATCACACATAATCAAAGTAGAATTTATTTTATCTTGAGAAATAGAAAATGAATAATACAGATATTAAAAATACATTTGAGCAATTATTAGGTAGTAGTGACAAAAATATTTTTCATCACAAATGAAATATATAGGCTGATAATTCAAAATTCAAATTTTTGGGTGTGAAAAATAACTTAAAATATATAAAATACATGATTCAGTAGTGGTAAGACATCTACATTTAAAATCAATATATCTAATTAAGCTTAAACTATTTTATAGTAAAGTATATTCATAATTACTTAGTAAAAACAATTTCCTTACACTATGATGTGTGTTTGTACATTTGTATTTGTGTGTGTGTCTGTGTGTCTGCAGGTAGACTTATTTACTCATTTTAAATGTTTTAGCATGATAAAATAATTTATTCCCTAATTGTATTTTCCTATGCCATCGTTCATTTATCCCAATCTTCTGAGAATAGTGGAAGTGTGGATTTCCAAGCAGTTTTTGAAACATTTTTTGAACTCTTGTATACAAATTCAAATTCCCTATAGGCTGATTTTCTCATTGCTTCGTTATTTACTTGCCAGATGACCTGACATCTGTCTGGTAGATTCCCTCTCCAAAATTAACTTTCTGGCAAGATGTAAGTTAAGTGCCTGTGGAGACAATACATCTAATATCTTAGTTTTAGGACTGGGGACTTGCCACCATTGTCATAAACTACTGAGGGCCACAACAGTGCTCACCCAGAACTCCCACCTGAATAGATACACAATAACTCATTATTGTCCCTGAGTCCTTTCATACTCTGGACCAAACACAATTGCCTTTTCCTTCACTTCATGTGAGTGGCTAAACGGCTTTAATAAAAATCACATATATATGTTGATTAGGACCATGACAAATTCAGAGCTTCCAACTTCATCTTTGCGCTCATAACTTCCCCAGGAATCTGTGTGTTTGTCTGCACTCAGCTCCTGATCCCATCATCTGTCTTCTCAATGATTATCACCCATCTCTTGGTCTCTTGCAGCCACCTGTTGAGCATCTAATTCTCAGGAGATAACCCAGTTTACACTTATCCCATTGAGAAAACTGTTTACACTTAACATTTTGATCCCAAACATGAAAATTTACCGGCACCCACCTTCTCTTTACTATATCATATCAAATCTCTGAGGATGAGGTACCTCTAAATCTGATCAAGGTCACTTATTTCATCTGTAGCTTTGACACCCTCCTTTGAAATTTTATTTTGTCAATGGTCACCATTCTCTGGTCTTTTCACTGTCTTTACTCGTTTTTCATTGCACTCACCAAACATGCTGAGATTTCTGCCAACCTAGACAAATACTTTTCTTGAACTTTGATCCCATCTTGCTGTCATATAATGTCTTCCTTTCTCTTCTCATACAGACTTCCTGAAAGACTTGTCTACCTTTTCCAGTTCAACTTATTCTCAATTTAATTCTGTAGCTCATCAGCATATGACTTCTGTCCCTTATTGTTACTCTTAAACTGTCACTCACAACATCCTCATTTCTAAATCCTGTGACATTTAAAAAATATTTATGATTGTGAAACCGTTTGTTGCATTTGATGCTATTGTGCACACCCTACTTCATAATTTTTGCAATTCACATTTTACATATTCATTATAAAACAGCAAAGAAGCCAACAGACAACAAACATTACGGTATATATATTTCAGTCTTTATGAATTCTCATTAATATCTACATATATTTAAATATAATTAGTTCATTATATAGTAATTTGCAGTATAAACGTTTTTTGCTAAGATTTTATTGTGAATGTGGGTCAATGATACCAAATATTATTTTAGAACATAGAAATAATGTAGCCATCACGTTTTCCTAATTTACTAATCAATTCTTAGGTTGATTGGTGGTATCCACTTCCATTACTTTTAGAAATGTGCAACAAAACAATACTCTACTTGGATCTTTTCACATTTTAGCTAATAATGCCTTAGGATAAACAACTGAATTTGGAATTTCTGAGTTAAAATAAAAGCACATTTTGAAGGTTTTGTTATATATTTTAAGGAATCTTTCAAATAATTACATTACAGAAATAGTAGATTTTATAAGCCTTTGTTCCCAGAAATAATGAATGTATATATTATATTCAATTTGATTGGCAGAATGTGACATTTAAATTGGTTTATATTTGAATAATAGTGAAATACATATTTCTTCAAATACATGATGTTTCTACTTTTTTTTAGTGATTTTGTAATTCATATCATTTGCCTTTGTTCAAATAGACATTTTGTATATGAGATTTAGCAAATGTAAACATCTATATAAACCACCATAGAAAGATATTTCATGACCATTTGCAGTCAGTACAAGCCCACCCCCACTCCCAGAGGCAACTGTAATCGTTATCACCATTATTTTGCATCACAGTTTTTTATTTTTTACAACAGCTTTATTGATAATCCACATAGCACACAATTCACCCATTTAAAATGTGTAAGTCAATGTTTTCTAGTATATTCACAGGTCTGTACAGCAGTCACCACAGTCAATTTTACAAATATTTTCATCACCTCAAAAGGTGAACCCCTCCACTCTAGTGATCACAACCCTCTATAGATTTTCCTATTCTGGATATTTTTAAAAAATTGAATTATAGAATATGTGGTCTTTTGTGAGTGGTTTGTGTCACTTAGCATAATGTTTTCAAGGCTCATTTGTGTTGCAGCATATGTCAGTACTTCATTTCATTTTATGGCTGAAGGCAATTCCTGCCTTTATGCAGGAATATTTGTAATTTATCTATTCCAACAGGAAGGGAAGTTGAGAGTATAGATACAGAGTAAGTAGATGGGCAATCTAGTGTGATTCCCATTCAAAATATACCCACTTTTTAATAAAAGTTTCACTATTTCACTATTCTTCTCTTATCTGTATGTATTGACCTCTCTAATACTTGATTTAGATGCTATATCTTTATAGAATATTTTAGCATATGTACAGTGCTGGTCCCCTCTTATTATATTAACAATTTTATTTTTAATTCATTAATTGATAATTTTGCATAAAATTTATAAAGCTTAAAAAATCCTTTGGGAACTATTTTTTGAATTACATGAATAGTAGAGATTATTATAAAAAATTGGCATTAAAATGTTGATTTTTTCCTACCTTTCCTATCTTGATACAATTTATTTTAAAAAATTATGTTCAACAGAGTGTCGTTATTTTCTTCATAGTTATATTATACAACTGTGGCAATGTTTGTGTATTCATATTTTATAATTCAATAACGTGGTGAAATCATGACAGTGTTTATATCACCCATATTGCTGATATATAGAGAAAACATTAAATTTTATATTTATTTCATCAAGATACACATTATTGAATGACCTGATCATTCACCATTAGGTGATTCTCCCGTGACATTATCCCATCATATGAAAAATTCTGTTAGACACCCACATTCCCAATGAACAAAACTGTTTTCTGTGTTAAATATAATTGGATTTACTTTAACTTCTGAGAAACAAAGCGTTCATTAATAAGAGTGAAAATCACTTTTTTCTTTCTATATAATGAGAATTACTATACCATATTCATACTAATTAAAATTTGTGTATTAGGATAGCAATGGCTAATTTTTAACCTAATAAGAAAAAAGTAAGTTTGAGATATGTGTGTTGGATTTTAACAAATACTTTTTCAGCATCTTTTGAGAGAAGAACATTTTCTTTTCTAATGTAATGGTATAACAAATTTCTTTAGTAGAGTTATAAGATTTGAATTACATAAATTATATAATCAAATATTTTCATTAACTAAAATATTTAATCATAGCTATACAATTTATTACACTTTTATGTGGGAAGAGAAATATGATTCTCACAAAAGATGCTGAAAATTACCTGTAATTTGTGAAATGATCCATACTTGATGATAATGACTTTTAAAATATACTATTGCTTATCATGTATTAGTACTTCGAGAGTTTTTGCATCAATATTTCTTATTGATATTGTTTCCCACTTTTCTATTCTGAATCATCTTTTATAGGATTTGTTGTAAAGATTCTACATGGTTTCTATAACAAAGCGGGAGGGGTTCAACTACTTTTTAATTTCCGGAAAGAGTTTATATAAATAGATTATTAAAGCTTTGCTTATGAAACATGCATCTTCAAATCCTCTCTAAAATGATTATATTTATCCCTGGTTCTTAGGGTTTTCAAATTTTTCACATCTTCTTAAGCATACATATATAAACATATATATATAATTATCCATGTTTTTAAAAGCAATATCACAGTTTTTGCATTTTACAAATGAATGCATGCCCATTATAAGTGGAAGCAAAAAAGAAAAAGATACAAAATGATATTTAAAAAGAAAGAAGCTCAAATTTTAACACCAAAACAACTACTATTACTATTATTCTTACATTATTCTAGACATACACTCATGCAAACACACACCACACACACACACACAAGCAGAATATGTCAGGTAAATGCATAAATGGTGGATGAATAGGTGAATAGTTTGGTGAACTGGAGTGAGAGAGAGAAAGGGAAAGAGAAAAGAAAGAAGACAAATAGTACCATGCAATATTTTAATAACAGGGTTAGTTATAGTAATATCTCTATAGAATTAATAAACTAAAACAAAAGAAATCCAAATTTAGGAGAGAAAATTCCCACAATAATTTCATAACCTTTTAATTTCTGATAGTATTAATTATACGCTGTGGAACGTGAAGATATTAATACTCTTCAACTTCCTTTCCTGCTCATTTTTAAAAAATATTGTACCATTGGCCGGGCGTGGTGGCTCACGCCTGTAATCCCAGCACTTTGGGAGGCCAAGGCGGGCGGATCATGAGGTCAGGAGATGGAGACCATCCCGGCTAATGTGGTAAAACCCCATCTCTACTAAAAATACAAAAAAATAGCCAGGCGTGGTGGCTGATGCCTGTAGTCCCAGCTACTTGGGAGGCTGAGGCAGGAGAATCGCTTGAACCCAGGAGGCGGAGGTTGCAGTAAGCTGAGATTGTGTGACTGCCCTCTAGCCTGAGAATTGGTCTCAAAAAAAAAAAAAAAATTGTACCATTATTCTATACTCTCATGCTTTTAGACATTATTATGACTCTGTAGGTATAACTTCTATAGCTGCTTCAATGTTTGTTTCATGTTTAAATTGATACCCTACCATTTACTATTGTTTCTCTATCAGATAATTCTTTGTTTAATCTCTTATTTGGCTGAATTGCATTTTTCACATATATGTGTATATATCTATTATGTATATTCATGAGTTTTATGGTGGTCTGTTCTTTCCTTTATTCCCAATATTCCTTCAGACCACGGAACTTGCCTGTTGGCTCTTTCTGGGTAGAAATCTATTGGGCTTATTTTCTTTTCTCGCACCAGACAATGAAAAAAAGGTAATAAGGCAAATTTGACTTTTGTTTCCTACCAATTAGGTAGCATTAATAAAAATCTTTAAGTTTCCTGACTCACAGTCATTGTTTTTAACTGCTATACATGTAACTAAGTAGCTCAGCTATGCCTTGATGCTCCATGGTAGAATTTGCTGTTTCTTTCTTCACTTGACATTTTTTTGAGGTTTGTGACTTCCTTACTTTCTGGCTGTCGCAAGTGACTCTTCCTTGCTTTTCTTTCTTCAATTATTTTAGACACGAGGGAAGGAGATTTTGTGAGTCTGCTTAAATTTTCTGTCCTTGCTATGCAGCTCCACAATCCTACATGTATCTTTTATTTAAAATGTCAGTATTTGTATTTTCTCTACTTTTTTTTCCATTTGATTTGTCAAATGTTTACCTATTTATTGTATTTTTATTTATTCATTTTGGATAGTAATTTTATTCCAAGAAATAACATTTGCACAAGTATGTCATTGCCACTATTTTTCTCATTCTAATTAATGACTTCCATATTAATAGGTACCTTCTTCATACTTTTTATATTGATTTATCAGTCTCTTGGGTTTAATATTTATTTCTCTTACTTTGACTTTTCCCCTGATTTAGCAATAAAACAATTCAAAGGTGTGTGTCTTTATGTTCTCATTTCTAATTTTATATATACGGAATACTTTATTTTCTAAATATATTATATATTCCACATATTATAAATGTAATTTTGTATCCATGTTTGAGGCTAGTGAATTTATACATTTTTAAACTCTACAGAATTTTCTTTCTTTATGTATTTGTTATGCACTTCTAGTTTATTATTGCATTGCAGTCGGAAAACATGGCCAGTATAATTTCTAATTTGGAGATTTGTTTTATATTTCTTCAGTTTTATCTTGTGGCATAAAATATAGGTGATTTTAATAAATGTTTTACTATCAAATGTTTTAAAAGAAGGCATATTAAATCATGTCACCATGTAATATATGGTATTGAAACTATGAAAGTAAAACATATTTCTCAAGTGCATTACAAATTATACATTATTTTAGAATGTTTTAGCTTTGTTTTATTAAGTTAATACCTGCCAATATTATTGCGGTTTTTTTTTCTTATCTTTTTCCTTTTCCAAGAGTTTTTGCTTTCTATATAATAATACTATGTTATTTAGAAATAAAACTTTCATTGGACCTCATTTTAGTTTTCTAATGCAACTCTTACGGTGTTTCCTTTTAGTCTTGAAAAAAATTATTGAGCTTACATTTTTCATTATTAAGTGTATTATCCTAACTTTAAGATTATTGAAGACAATATTTTGTTTATTCTCACATCTTTTTATTCTACCTCCCATATTTTAATGGTAGAATCTAAAATTTGTGTTCTATTGGTTTCATCACAATTTTAAAATATTATATATATCTTTTCCAAGAATTTTGTTATTTTATTTCAGGTATTTAAGTATTTTTATAACTCCAACTTTATTTTTTTTTTTTATTTTTTTTTTTTTGAGACGGAGTCTTGCTCTGTCACCCAGGCTGGAGTGCAGTGGTGCGATCTCGGCTCACTGCAAACTCCGCCTCCCGGGTTCACGCCATTCTCCTGCCTCAGCCTCCTGAGTAGCTGGGACTACAGGCGCCCGCCACCGTGTCCGGCTAATTTTTTTTTGTATTTTAGTAGAGACGGGGTTTCACCGTGTTAGCCAGGGTGGTCTCGATCTCCTGACCTCATGATCCGCCCGTCTCGGCCTCCCAAAGTGCTGGGATTACAGGCATGAGCCACTGAGCCCGGCCATAATTCCAACTTTAATATAAAGTTATGTTTAAGTCACTTTGATGTTAGAAAATAAATTAACATTGATTTATTTTGATCTTTAAAAATGTATTTCCCATTATGTACCTCCTGAGTTACTGTACATCTGAAAACACCAAGCTATTGCATTCATTATGACACTAATTTGATGGAGTATTGAATTCTTGTGTAGAATTCCATTACCTGCTCCATTGACTTTTATGTAACTTGCAGAGAAATTAGTAGCCAACAGATAGGTAAGTTATTCATTGGATCAAATTTTAATCTCCTTTTGTATAATTTTCCTTGACTGGACAATTGAAGATTTTATCTTTAAGTCTTCAGAAGTTATCCAGAGTATGTTTATTACTATTACCTTTACTAAAGTGCTTATTACACATTTCAACCTGGGTTTCATACCCTCTCCTGAATTCTGCCAGTTTTCTATTTAAAATAAGAAAGTTTTCTTATCGTCTTAATCTTACATTTCTTTTCCCTTTCCTTTGAGACAAGGTCTCACTCTGTTGCCCAGGCTGGAGTGCAATGGCATGTTTACGGCTCATTGCAGCCTCAAACTCCTGGGCTCAAGTGATCCTGCCCCTTCAGTCTCCCAAGTAGCTGGGACTACAAACATGCATTACCAAGCCTGGCTAATTTCAAAAACGATTTTTTTTTTTTTTTTGTAGAGATGAGGTTTTGCCGTGCTGCCCAGGCTGGTCTCAAACTCCTAGGCTCAAGCGATCCTTCCTCCTCAAGCTCCTAAAGTGTTGGAATTACAGGCGTGAGCCACCATGCCCGGCCCTCATTATTTTTCTAATGCTTTATTTACTTTTATCAAGAATGAAAGCAAACTCTGCTTAAAATTAACTTCTGTTTCTTGAAAGGAATAAATATTGCTATGTAAATATGCATGTGTATATGTACTTTTACAATCCTTTTCTCTAATTTTAAACTGAAAAACATAAATTTATAGTAACATCCCAGAAATCCAAGAACTAGTGTTGACTTACGTTTTTATTACGAATTCCAATTAACTAACAAAACCATAAAAACATGGTAGGTATAGTTATATGAAAAAAGGCCTATTACAGAATCTCAATAGCTGTAGGCCGAGGATATGTTACTGTATTCTCTCTGAATCTCATCTTTCTCAGTTGTAAGATGAGAATGATAGTGAAATTAGCATCATATCATTATTGAAATTTCAAAATGACATAATGAATACAAGTATTCTGCAGGATGTTTAGTATTCAGGAAGTACCAAAAATGAGAGTGTTTATTCTTGACTATTGGTTGATGAAATTATGAATGGATAAATTATGAATGAATGAAATAAAAATATGAGATAAAATTGTACTCTGCCACAGTATTTTGCTATTCTGAAAGATCTAGTATGTTGTGTTTGCAAACCTCATCAAGAAAATAATCACATTTTTGCAAAAAATATAATTCAGTGATTGTGAGATTTAACTATTTTATTTCTAAAAAACAAAAAAAGTGTAAACAAATGCAAACTTAGTATGCTAGATATGTTCCCTGTTCTATCCGATAGATGTGCAGAGATCTGCATGAATTTTCAAGTTGCATACTGAATGATATGTACTACTCATCTCATCATGTTTAAGTGATATTGTTGACATTTCTAGTGGATAATTTGTGAGCAATATTATATTGAAATGCAGCCCAGAATGTGGGTATAAAGAAGTGATTTATTGGTTATTTTCTATGTTCTTACTGTAATAATAATCATAGGCTCAATGATATGAAGATTTTTTTGTAGGGAACAAGTGGCAAGTATCTTCATGTACCAATTTGCCTAATTAGGCACTTACAGTAAAATTCCAATCATAGTTGTTTTTAAAACCTTTGACTAGACTCATGTCGGCCTGTTAAATAATATGAAACTAGCCTTCTTGAAGGCAGGACATGTGCCTGCTCTTATGTTATTTTTATCTTTTTGAACATCTAATTAGGTTCCTTGTGCATGATAGATGCTCAAATATTAAAGTAAAGAATTGGGTATCATTAAAGGACTTTTTATGTATCTTTTAAGACTACAATTGGAAAGTCATAACTAAGAATTGATCAGAAACATGGCAGTTGGAGTTAGATGCATCAGTCTTGCAGGGGTCATTTTGGTACAACTGTAGCCCACATGAACTTGCCACTACCTTCCAGGGTTGTAAAAAATAAGAGCTGATAGCCAAAGAGGCCAGAATTGAGGTGGCGGAGCACTGCCAAAGCAATGACAGGATGGGGTGGCAGCCTCTGCTTAGACAGTTCTCTACAAGAGGCACTTGTATTCAATTCCCACAGCTCCCTTGGGTGTCACTGAAGGTCTGTGGCAGAAATCGGCCACAGAAACAAGATTACCTATTACAGTGATACATAAAAGCTTCTCCTTTCTTTTCTCCCTCCCTCCCTCCTTTCCTTGTTTCCTCCTTTCCTTACTTCCCTACTTTCTCCCTCACTTCCTTTCTTCCTTCCGTCTTTCCTTCCTTGCTTTGTGCCTCCCTCCCTCCACTCACATACTCAGAGAAAAAAGAAAACACCCTACCTCTCCCATCCTCTACCTCCATCATCAATATTTTCTCATATATTCAATTATTTTTTAATATCAGGGCATATATCAATTTTCATATTTATATTGTTCTGTAACTAAGTATTCTTAATGAAAGGTAGAAGTGGGGATGGGAGAGGTAGAGATTCTACAAGGATAGTTATCACCTCTTCTTATGTAATGGAGTATCAATAGTTATTTTCTAAAATCCATGTAACAAGCAAATGAGATTTTAGTATATTATTGCAAATTGTAATAAATTGAAATTGTGATTTGAAGGTGGTGGAGTAATAGCAGTATTCTTTCTTTTTATCTTTCATAACCATCTAAGAGCAACAAGGGGAATTAGAAATGAAGATGCAAATTGAATTTTCATTTTTCATTATTTGATCTATGAGACAGTTAAACCTTAATTTATAAAATAAATGGAAGGTATAACAAATGCAGTGGAATTCAGGCATAAGTAAAAGTGAGAAACACTTTAGCTGCAAATCTCAGAAAGAACTGAAAAACATCATGAGAAGTCTACTCTGAGGTATGAAATCTCAGCAACAGCATGAACTGTGAATGAAGGCTGTGATATAAGTGTTTCAGTATCTAGTCTGGACTCAAGAAGTAGAAGAGTGAGAGAGAAATATTTATGCTACATTTCTTATAATAGCCAAAAATTGGAAACAATCTAAATGTGCATCAGTAAGGCTAATAAACAGTGGGATGTCTGTCCATCTGTATAACTAAATAGCATAAAAAAGTAGAGAAGGCTCTTTATGCATATGTAATGATCTCCACAATTCATTGTTAAATTAAAAAATAACAGGATTCAGAAGATTTATTACTATATTTTTGTAAAAAGTTAAGGATGTATTTGTCTATATATGTAAACTTTCTCTGGAGGAATATGCAAGGAAAAGAACATAATAATAATAATTGATTATAGAACTAACAATAATATAGGTATCTAAATGTGGAAAAGAAAATAGAAGAAACATGGTAAGTAAACATCTTTTCCTTCATTCAGGTGTACATTGAGACTTTTATAAACTAAGCTACAGAGAATTCTTGCCTAGAAGTCGCATGGTAGAGACACTCAGACACAGACAGAGACACAGACATATAGGCAGGCAGACGGAAACATACGCATGCACACACATACACACACACAAACACACACGCACACAACTCAGAGCAATAACTCCTAATAATTGAGACAGTTATTTTCTCTCAATTATTTTCCTTTATTACTGAATAAGGGTATAAAATTTGATAATTTGTAGTTCATACAGACACACAGTTCCAAAGTCCATGTGAAGATTTTATATATGTATTGCATTTAGTGATACTTCCAGCCTATTTATTCCAAGGTAAGTAATCAAAGCATTTGGAAAGCAAACTTTATGAGCTGTGAAGAGTTTAATCTAACTATATCTCTTCATAAAATGGCTAAACTGAATCTGGAAGCCCTGACTCCGCTTTTGAAAGCTATGAAGCTTTTTGACCAGGTTGAATACTCAAAGGCAGGGATCACTGAGAGTTAACAATCGTTACTGGGTAGATTTGAATAGGTTACTGAAAGATGAGTTTTTGAGAATCTAAGCCCTGCTGTGGCATAAAACCACTCACTCTGTGGAACTGGGGATGCTGTGAGCAGGACAAAGAAAAGGCTATATTTTGTTTTGAGAGATGTAAATCATCCACAAACTGAGTGCAGTGGTTTTTAATCCTTGGTGCACATTAGAATTATCAAGGGAGCTTTTTAAAAATATGGATGCCTAGACACCAACCTCACAGCCTCTGATATAATTGATCAGGGGCAGGATCTGGGTATGGTTAGGTTTTAAATCTTGCTGGATGCTTCTAATGTGCAGCTAGTTATATACCATTATGCTAGAGCAATGGTTTCCAAACTTAGCTCATATTAGAATCATCTGAGGAGCTTTTAAAAATTCTGATACCCTGAGAATCCTGGACAACACAGTGAGACTCTGTCTCTACAAAAAATTGTCAAAGAAAAATAGCTGGGCATGGTGGCATATGCCTGTAGTCCCAGCTACTCAGGAGGCTTAGGTGAGAGGATCACTTGAGTCCAGGAGACTGAAGCTGCAGTGAGCTATGATTGCATCACTGCACTCCAGCCTGGGCTACAGAGCAAAACTCTGTCTCTAAAAATAAAATAAGAATTCTGATACCCACGTCATAACCAATATTAATTCAATTGAAAAGTCTTGGGTTAGGAGCCAATAATTAGTATTTTTATATGATCCACAGGTAATTCCAATATGCACCAATGTTTGGGAACCACTGGATAGCTAAGTAAAGAAATAATAATGGCAACATCTGAGCTACACAGCCAGTAACTCTGATAATGGCCTACTATGTGATGTTAGGCATTTAGTTTCTTCTACAAAACAAGCCAAATGGATTATTTTTCAAGTTTCTTGGGGATGAAAGTAGAATACAGGGTAAAGTGCTACATCAGTGTAAGTTATTAACATTTTAATTCTAACCTGATGATTTCTATAATACTTGTTATCTATGTAATATTGATCAGCCTTTCCACATGCTTTGTTATAAAATTAATTGCTTAATGGTGAAATTATATTGCAAATTAGGGTGATCAAACGTCCTGGTTTTCCCAGGACTGAGGGGTTCCCTGGGACATGGGGCTTTCAGTTTTAAAACCAACACAGTTCTGGGCCAACTGAGACAGTGGGCCACTCCATGTCAAACCGCTGTTGAATTCATTGCAATTTGTTTTTGTTCTTTTTTTTTTTTCCATTTTACTTGTTACACCAAACTTTAAATTATTTAATTTTTCCCTTTTGAGGATAGAATTATCTGCAGAATTTTAATTAAATATTAAATATTCATAAAGAGATTTTTAGACAGTGAAGTGAGTTCTGAAGCAGCTCAGAAGGGAAACCAGAAATAAAGGACAAGAAAGATATTGTAAGAAGGATAAGATCTTAAAGGATTGCCACTAACTGGAACAGGCTGCACAAAGCCCAGTCCTAAGTCTGTTAAGTTTTGCTCAACATTGCTATGGAAATTACTTTTCCTCTACTTTTAGTTTGCCTATATTTCCTACTCATTTCTCCACAGCATTCTCTAAGCAGAGATTATGATGTCCTGTTGCACTCTCTGCTCACCTCTAATCTAAGGAAAACTGCAGTTTCTGAAATGTCTTCCTTCCTTTTACTGCCTTATCAACTCTTTCAAAACATTGTTCGAATATTTTATGGTGTTCTTTATGACAGGATCATACTATCACTTTTTATCTTTTATGAATGTTATTTAATTTGGTATCATACTTTGGGATATGGATATTATTGAAAACTTTATTTAAGATTCAGAATACTGAATCCTTGGTGACTTAACATAACAGGGTTGGGGGTGATAGAATATTGGATTTGATTTTTAAAAGCCATCTGGTTTCACTTTCTTTATAATAACTTCAAAAGAATGTGGCAGCCATAGCTCAATATATCTGTACCTGAATCCAAAAGTGACCATGAACTCCATTGATTTAATAGTAATAGTCAAAAAAAAAAAAAAAAACCCAGAATATAATAGAGTCTTTCTGAGAATTCCAAATAATTTCTTAAGGATCAAATAATAAGAAATGATGTTGTAATTTGTTCCATGATAATTTCATAAGCATGCTCTGCATAATCAGAAATATATACAGAAAGTAATTGTAATAATGACAAAAAATTTTTAAAAAATTAATTCAATTTAAAAAATAAGTGCAAAAGGAATTTAAAATATTCAGGGTTTTTCATGGTTCCATATAAATTTTAGTTTCGTTTAAAAAAAAATTCTGTAAAAAATGCCACTGGGATTTTGGTAGGGATTACACTGAATCTTTAGATTGCTATGGGTACTATGGACATTTTAACAATATTGAATCTTCCAATCAATGAATATCAGATGTCTATTTATTTATGTCTTCTTTAATTTCTTTCATCAATATGTATAGTTTTCAATGTATGAGACTTTCATCTTCTTGGTTAAGTGTATATCTAAGCATTTTATTCTTTTTGATACAATGATATATAAAATTATTTCTTAATTTCCATTTGGGACAGTTCCTTGTTAGTATACAGAAATGCAACACTTCCTGATTTCAAAATATTTTTTAAAATACAGTAATTAAAAACAGTATAGTGCTGGTATAAAACAGACACATAGACCAATGGAACAGAATTGAGAGACTGCAGCACTTCCTGATTTCAAAATATATTTTAAAAATACAGTGATTAACAACAGTATAGTACTCGCATAGAACAGACATATAGACCAATGGAACAAAATAGAGAGCCCAGAAATAAACACACACAAATAAGGTGAACTGATCTTTGACAAGGGTGCACATAATACACACAGGAGAAAGAATAGTTTCTTCAACAAATGGTGTTGAGAAAACTGGATAGCCACATTCAAAAGTATAAAATTGCACTCATCTCACTTCAAACACAAAAAATAAACTCAAAAGACTTAACCATAAAACCTGAAACTGTAAAACTCCTGTAGGAAAACATAGGAGAAAGCCTTCTTGATATTGGTCTTGGCAATGTTTTCTTGGATATGACATCAAAAGCATGGGCAACAAAAACAAAATAGTCAGTGAGACTACATCAAAATAAAAAGCTTCTATGCAGCAAAGGAAACAATCAACAAAGTGCAAAGGTAACCTACAGAATGGGAGAAAATATTTGCAAGCCATATATTGCACAGAAGGTTAATATCCAAAATGTATAAGGAAATCCTACAACTCAATAGCAATTAATAAACAACTCAATATTTAAAAATAGGAAAAAGACTTGAATAGATATTTTTTCCAAAACAGACATACAAATGGCCAACAGGTATATGAAAAAGTGCTCAACATCATTATCAAGAAAATGCAAATCAAAACCACAACGAGATAAGACTTTACACCTGTTAGAATGACTATCATCCAAAAATGGGGTAAGTTGGTGAGTTTGTGGAGAAATTGGAACCTTTGTCCATTGTTGTTAGAAATGTAAAAGCATGAAGCCACTATGGGAAATGGTATGGAGGTGCCACAAAAAAATTAAAACTAAAACTACCATATGATCCAGCAATCCCACTTCTAGGTATATATCAAAAGGAATTGAAATTACAATCCAGGAGAGAGATCTGCACTCCTATGTTCATTCCAGCATTGTTCACAATACTAAAGATGTGGAAACAATGTAAATGTCTATTGATAAATGAATGAATATAGAAAATGTGGTATATACATACAGCAGAATACTATGCAGCCTTAAAAAATAAAAAAAAATTATGTTGAATGTGAAAACATGAATGCCTTGAGAAGATTACACTAAATGAAATTAAGTCAATCATAAAAGGACAAATACTGCATCATTCTACTTGTATAAGGTTTCGAAAATTTTTAAACTTAAGGAAGCAAATAATGAAATTGTGGTTGCCAGGAACTTGTGGGAGGCAGAAATGGGGAGGTGCTAATCAGTTGGTATGAAGTTTCCGCTACGCAAGACAAATAAATTCTAAAGATCTGCTGTAAAACATTGTGCCTATAGTAAACAATACTATATACTCTCCTTAAAATTCTTTAAGATGGTAAATCTCATGTTAAGTGTTAACTGTCACAAATAAAAAAATTAATTTAGGCTGGGCGCCCTGGCTCCCGCCTATAATCCCAGCACTTTGGGAGGCTGAGGTGGGTGGATCACTTGAGGTCAGGAGTTCGAGACCAGCCTGGCCAACACGACGAAACCCCGTCTCCACTAAAAATACAAATATTAGCCTGGTGTGGTGGCACGGGCCTGTAATCCCAGCCACTCGGGAGGTTGAGGCAGGAGAATCACTTGCACCCGGGAGTTAGAGGTTGCAGTGAGCCAAGATTGCGCCATTGTACTCCAGCCTGGGCGACAAGAAAAAAACTCTGTCTGGCAGGGCGCGGTGGCTCAAGGCTCTAATCCCAGCACTTTGGGAGGCCGAGACAGGCGGATCACGAGGTCAGGAGATCTAGACCATCCTGGCTAACACGGTGAAACCCCGCCTCTACTAAAAAATACAAAAAGCTAGCCGGGCGAGGTGGCTGGCACCTGTAGTCCCAGCTACTCGGGAGGCTGAGGCAGGAGAATGGCGTAAACCCGGGAGGCGGAGCTTGCAGTGAGCTGAGATCCGGCCACTGCCTGGGCGACAGAGCGAGACTCCGTCTCAAAAAACAAAAACAAAACAAAACAAAAAAACACACTGTGTCAATAAAATAAAATAAAATAAATTTAAAGTATCATGTCCCGCAAAGCTAAAGGTTTAAAATGGAAATTTCCTGTCATTTAAAACAAGTTATATAATTTAAATTTTTCTCCTGACTGAATTAACTTGCATTAATTCTTTCCTTCTGACCCTCTGTGTGTACGGATGCCATTCTCCTAGTTAGGAAACCCAACAGTTATTTTCTGGAACAATTGATGGGAAGAGTCTCTCCATCAGGGACAGAAGCATTCAATGTCTGGCAGAATGGAATGGAGAGAGATATGAGGCTGAACATGGAGGCAGTCAGTGACGATTCACATGGTGAATGCTAAGACCTTCACCACTTTCTCTCTGTCCAGCTAGATTGTAAAACATTTTTAACTATAAGGAACGCAGTTAAAATGCAGTTTAAGAATGTAGTTAAATTTTTTGCCTGAAACTCCAGGCAAAATTCTGAAAAATTGTATTTTAGGACACTCAATAACCCTAAAGATAAGAATTCCCACTTCTGAACATTTGAAGACCCTCCCAATTAAAAAGTCATCACCCAACTACACTGTAGTGAGTGCTATCAGTAAATAAGTCTCCTCATACACATACAGTCATACACTCAGCCAATGATGATTAGACATTTGAGAAAAGCCTCTAAAGTGAAACACAGGCACCAAAATGAAAACAATTAAAAAGTAAAATTTGTAAAAACAGAAATATACAGAGAGCAGAAAATAAGTTCAATTTTTAAATAATTAGTAGTTTCAGTGTAGTGTAAATGAAACAAAAATAAAATATTTTAATCAAGTCATCATAGAATAAGAAGCAGCTCACTCTTGGGCATTGAATGTAGGTTAACTGGCATTAAAAATAAATAGCAGAACTAAAAAACAAAGTTGAGCTCATTTCCCCAAGTTTTAGTAAAAAGAAAAGAGATGGGAATTAGCAGATGAAAGAACTGAAGATAGAACATTCCTTTCTTTTTTCTTTTTTTTCTTTTTTTTTTGAGACGGAATCTCACTCTGTTGCCCAGGCTGGAGTGCAGTGGTGCAGTCCTGGCTCACTGCGATCTCTGCCTCCCAAGTTCAACCAATTCTCCTGTCTCAGTCTCCTGAGTAGCTGGGACTACAGGTGCATGCCACCATGCCCAGCTAATTTTTGTATTTTTAGTAGAGATAGGGTTTTACAATATTGGTCAGGCTGGTCTCAAACTCCTGTCCTCAGGTGATCCACTCCCCTCGGCCTCCCAAAGTGCTGGGATAACAGGCGTAAGCCACTGCGCCCGGCCCCAAGAATATTTCTTTTGATAGAACTAGCAAATGAATAAGAGGTGTTTTAGCAATAGAGAAAAGTGAAAACAGAGTAGAGGGAATGCACCAATAATATTTTTTTCAGAACGAAGATCATCAATTTTTCTAGGAAAGGATCCAAAAAAGATCAGTGTGATGGTGAATTAATATTCCTACATAATGTCCAGCATTTTAGTCACAATGACAAAAATGTAGAGAATAAAATATTCTCAGTGATGGTGGGCAGCATGCAAGTTATATAAGGGAACAACTAGACTGACCATTAGCTATCCTGTGAAACAAATCCCTTCAAAATTCAGAGTGATTTTTTTTAACCTAGGCTTCTATACTTGGCTGAATTATCCTTAACTGTGACAGTAAGCATATTTTCAGTCCTTGAAATAAATACACATATATATGATGTGCATATATGTATCTGCGTGCATGCATGTATATGCATGTATACATGCACTCACATGCACATGTACTAATACATTTCTATTGATACATAAGTAAATAAATAAATGAATACATATATTGAATAACTTATTAATTCCAGTTTTGAGCTGTGTGTAAATATTCTTAAAATATTATTCTTGCATTTACCAGCAATCACAAGCACATAAAACCCACCATTTTTCTTTAATGCTCTGATCATTCATTTTATTATACAAATAGCACATCCACTGTAGAACTGTTAAGATACATAGGCAATAAAAAGAAGAAAGAAACAACAATATGTTCACCCATTTAATTCTATTATTGCAAAATACATGCATGTATACATATATATGTATACTCATATGTTTATATAATTTATTATTATACTTTACATACTGTTATGGTGAGCATATTTATCACTTAATAATGTATCATTTTTCATTTTTACTTTTCTAATTTTAATTTAAAATTTTTATTTGTATAAATTTATGGGGTACAAGCGTAATTTTGTTAAATGGATATATTGCATACAAGTGAAGTCAGGGTTTTTAGTGTATTCATCACCAGAATAACATACATTGTACCTATTAAGTAATTTCTCATGAAAATAATTAAATGCTCTTCAAATATGCAGAGTTCAATTGTTGTTTATTGAACATCTACTGCGTTCAAAGGTCTGTAAGAATAGATGCATGAAGATTTTCATTATGGTATTATCTGTGGAGACAGAGAACTAAGAACAATCTAGTATCTGTGGTGGAGTAAATGGGTAGGAAATCTAATGACAGCCCACCCTGGATATGCAGCAGTTTGAAGTAACAAGAACACACAGAAAGATGTATGGATCTTTAAAACATAATGAGTACAGAATGGAAAATGAAAAGAAGTATGAGAAATATGATACAGGAACATTTGAATACATTTTTTAAAATGTAAAAGATCATTGAGAAACTCCCACATAATAATAACTCATTCTTTTCTCTCTTAATTACTGTAATCACAAACTTGAAGCTTGTCTTCAAGCTAACATCTCTCCTGAAAAGCCATGCATTTTTTAGAAGACTGATACAAAATCAGGACTGTTACTTAGTCTATGTAGCCATCTGAGTCGGTAATATCCTCTAGAGGTGTAAATACCTGATATAGAGATGGGTCTGCCACAGCCTTTCTGGATATTGTTCTATGATAGAATGTTGATTGTCACAAGGAAGCACTTTTAGAGCTATTAATCTCATATTAATTTGATTGACTACACAACTGACCTACACACCTAATTAGTATTTAGAGAGATCTATTATCAAGAAGTTGCATCCCTTAAAAATCTTACTTTATGAACCTCCCCTAACTCCAACCTCCCTCAATATGGACTTTGTGGACTCTGTAGAAACTATGTATTTTCTTCCACTTAACCTATGGAATATTTGTATAGACAATTGAACTGATAAGACTAGATGAATGACTACATTGAGATGGAATGAAAAGTCCCAAATTTCAGTTAGTGTTTTATGTTTAATATTCATTAATTCTGACTTTTGTATTTTAAAAATGTTTCAAAAGAAAATTTTATTATTCTATTAGATGAAAAAAGCATGTTTATACCAGGGATCTGCAAACTTTATGTTAAGGGCCAGACAGTAAATATTTTAGGTTTTGCAATCCATGTGGTCTCAGTTACAACTACTCTGCTCTGTGTTTGTATCTCATGAAAGCATGTATAAACAATATGAAAATAAATGAGTATGGATGTGTCCCAATAAAATTGTATTTACAAAAATAGATGGCAGGCTGCATTTGGCTTGGGGGCTTTTGTTTGTTGAGCACTGGTCTGTACTCTTACTACTCAAAGTGAGTTCTATGTATCATCCTAATCATTACTACCCAGCAGTTGATTAGAAATGCAGAGTTGCAGGTTCAAAACCAGTGCTAGTGAATCAAAATGTGCAGTTTAACAAAATCACCAGATGATTCATTATGCTCATTAAAGGTCAAGGAGGACCGGTCTATACTATTGATTATTTAGATTACTTATGTTTGCTGGTATACCAACACAGTTTTCTTTAGCATCAAAAGTTCTAAGAATGAAGGTGATTTTCTAGCACAAAGATTAAGGAATTAGTAACTGCCCCCCACCCAAGTACTTGTGTTAATTTAGTGTATAAGAATAAATACTATATAGCACTTTTAAGGGGCCTATTGTGTGACACGCAATCTGTACAAAAAATCTGTGAGGTATGCATTATTAATATTCTTATTTACATATGAAGAAACTGAGAGCAAGAGGTGAAATAACAGTCAAAGTCAAAGACCTCATATGTGGAGGAAATGAGAAATATTATACATATTGTTAGTATTGTAAAGTGTAATTTATATTGTCATATCAATCTATCCACAGTTAACTGTTTTCCTATTGAAATGCATGTATTAATAAGTGTGTTCGTGTTTATATAGTGTTATATAGTTATAAAGTGTGTTCTATATAGCCTACAACTCCTACTACTTATTTAATAATAAATGCCATTTAAGAAGACAGTGGTATCCAAGTGTAGTTAATTAAAACCCTTGCTATATTAATGATAGTTTTAAGGTAGATTCTCATACTTCCACAGCCACTGACAATAAAGAGGAATAATTCTCTCTGTGGGTTCTAGCCCCACCAGACCACATTATTATTCTGTCTTACAATTTTGTAATCTCCAGTTTTAAAAATGTAATATATGCCTTTGGAATAAAAAAGAAAGTATAGAAAATAATACAAAAGAAAACAAAAATAAAAATGTAATGCATTAAATTATATATTCTTAAGAATGTGGTAAATTTTAATTAAGTTTATTTACTAAGCATATATATTTTATTCCTTGAGGAATTGTAATTTTATCACTTTTGACATATTTTCTACAGGTGTTGATATATTTTTCACCACATTAAAATTTTTTGTTCAAGGATATTATTTTTCACATTGTTTATAAATTTTGTTTGCCTTGAAAATAAATCAAATTATATAAATAACATGTAAAAAATAAAACTAAAAAGTTGGTTGAAGCCAGTCCCATTTCATTAAAAATATAGTGGTCGGTTCCTTTAGAAACAGACAGACAACAAAACAAAACAAAATATAAGAGAGTTTTTATCAAAAAGAAGGAAAGAATGACTGCTGGAAAAAAAGTCAAAGGGGGATGCACAGTGTGTTCTTTTAAGCACCCAACACTCATGCACTCCTTTGTCCCACAACTTCATAAAAACTAGAAAATTGTAGCAAGTATCATGAATCATGATGAAATATAAGATGCATTTTTGTTTAAGCCACAAATATGGCAAGCATGGCTGTTAACTCATCTGTTGTTCTTCATTAAATTGGTAGTACTCATATTTACAATAAGATGTGATAAAAAATAGAAGATATAAATAATTATTTTTAGAAAGTATATATATATATATATAAAACTGGTTTCAAATGACACAACTTATTATCTTACAGTCCTAGATATCAAAAGTCTGAAATCAGCTTTACTGGACTAAAATTAAAGTGTCATCAGGGATGCATTCTAGGGGAGAATCTATTTCTCTGCCTTTTCCAACTTCTAGAGGCTGTAGGCATTCTTTGCCTCATGGCCCCTTCCTCCACATTCAAGGAGCAGTGTAGCATCTACTAAGTATGAGTAGGACTCCTATTTCTGTTGGTATATCTGCTTTCTTCCATCCCTGACCCTTCTGCCTCCCTCTTATAAGAACTCCTGTGATTACACTGGGACCACCTAGATGATCCAGGATATCTCAAGATCCTCAACTTAATCACATGCAAAAAAAAAAAATCCCTTATGCTGTGTAATGTAACACTCAGTGGTCCCACAAATTAGGATGTGAACATATTTTGGGATACATTATCTTCCTGAGTGAGTGTCTGTCCTTAGTGCTGCCTCCGTCCCTGAGCTTCTTCTGGGATTAAACACTTCACTCTGAATTCTATCTCCTGACAAGGATGTTTTCTTCTTCCAGTAGTTCACAAAATTATTGATGTTTGAGAATCTAATTTCTGCATCACCAGAAACTTTATATAAGATGAGGTTAGGTAGGAAACAATAGAGATTGGGAAAGCCCTGCCCAGTGAAACCTGGGTGCCCAAAATGACATGTAGCCACTGTGTGACAGGATGTAGGCCACATACTGGCACCACATTCTCCCTCCTTGGGCACCCAGTAAGACTGTCTTTCCTATCCTACCTCACAGTTAGGTGTGTCTTGGGATAAAGTTCTAGTTGGGTGAGTGTGAATAGGAGTGATAGAGGAATGTGGGAGGAATGTGTTTCTAGGTCTGGGCCACAAATCCTTCCACAAAAGATCCTCACTGCTCTTCTCCCTTCTGCTAGTAGATACTGATGTCCCTGGTGACCATGGAAGCCACACATTGAAGGCAGCAGGATTTTGTCAGCCTGGTTCCCAGAATGACTCTATGTAGCAGAGTTGGCTATGTACCCTTCTATCAGCCACACTTCTAGCTTCTGTAAATTTGATGCCTTAACATCTGTCTTGCATGCATATGCCAGACACACCTTGTTGTACACAATTCAATAATATGTCTAAGTCACCTTATCTTGGCCTCCTGCCTCCCTCATTGCTTCTCCTTCCCTTGGCAATAGCCAATAATCAGTAGCATTTCTGTATACTAACAATGAACTATCTGAAAAAGAAATCAAGAAGGCAATCTGCTGTGACCACCAGCTAAGATCAAAATCACTAAGAGAATAAATTTCAAATGCCTTCACCACAAAAAATTAAGTATTTTAGGTGACAGTTATGTTAATTAGCTTGATTAAATTATTCCACATTGTTTTAATAAGTCATAATATCAATTTGTACTCTAAATACATACAGCCCTGTAATATGTCAATTTACAATTAAAAATAAAAATTTAAAAAGAAAGGAAAACAATCCCATTTACAATAGCATAAAAAATACTTAGGAATACATTTAAGTAGGGAGATGAAAAATCTATACACTGAAAACTATAAAACATTGATGAAAGAAACTGAAGAAGTCACCAATAAATAGACATTTTCATGTATTACGGGATTAATATTAAAATTTCCATAGTACCCAAGTGATCTACAGATTCAAGGTAATTCCTATCAAAATTCCAATGACATTTTTCACAGAAATAGAAAAATAATCCTATTATTCATGTAGAACCACATAACACCCCAAATAGCCAAAGCTGTCTTGAGCAAAAAATAATAAATCTGGAAGCATTACACTTCTTGATCTCAAAATATACTGCAAAGTTACAGTTATTGAAACAGCAGATTACTGGCATATAAACAGGCACATGGACCAATGGAACAGAATAGAGACTTCAGAAATAAATCCTTGCATTTACAGTCAACTAATATTTCACAAAGTTGCCAAGAACACACAGTGGAGAAAAGATAGTCTCTTTAATAATTGGTGTTGAGAAAACTGAATATCCACATGCAGAAGAATAAAATTGGACTTTTATCTCACCCCATATACAGAAATAAACCCAAAATGGATTAAACACTTAAACATAAGACATGAAGCTATGAAACTCTTAGAAGAAAACATAGGGAAAATATTTCTTGACAATAGTTTTGGCAAAGATTCTTTTTTTGATATGACTCCAAAATCACAAGCAACAGAAGCAAAAATAGACACATGGGATTGTGTCAAACTAAAAAGCTTTTGCACAGCAAATAAAATAATCAGCAGGGTGGATAGACAAGCTATGAAATGAAAGAAAACATTTGGAGACCATATATCTAATATGGAGCTAATATCTAAAATATATAAGGAACTCAAATAGCTCAATAGAAATAAAACAAATAGCGTGATTTAAAAAATGAACATAAAATCAGAATAAATCTCAAAATAAGATGTATAAGTGGCTGATATATATTTTTAAATGCTCAATATCACTGATCAACAGGAAATGCAAATTAAAACCACGGTGAGATCTTAATTCACATCTGTCACACTGACTATTACTAAAAAGAAAAAGACGACCAGTCTTGCTGAGGATGTGGAGGAAAGTGAACTCTTGTACATGGTTGGTGGGAATGTAAATTAGTAAATCCATGATGGAAAACTGCATAGAAGTTTCTCAAAAAATTAAAAATAGGGCTATCAGATGATACAGCAATCCTTCTTCTGGGTATATATCCAAAGAAAATGCAATTTGTGTGTTGAAGAATATCTGTACTCTCATGTTCATTGCATTATTTGCAATAGCCAACATGTAAAATCAACTTAAGTGTCCATTGACAGGTGAACGGCTTAAGAAAATGTGACATATACACACACATAGATGTATACAATGGAATACTAGTCAGCTTTAAGAAAGGAAACAATCCTGTCATTCACAATGACATTGATGAATCTGGAGGACATTATGTTAAGTGAGATAAGCTAGACACAGAAAGACAAACACTGCACGATCTCACTTTTATGAGAAGTCTGAAAAAGTTGAACTGATAAAATGAGAGTCAAATGGTGGCTACCAGGGACTGGATGTAGGGGATAGAAATGGGGAGATACTAGTCAAAGGGTACAAAGTTTCAGTCAGACAAGAGGAATAATCTTTGGCGAACTATTATACAGCATGGTGACTACAGCTAATAATAATGTATTGTGTACTTGAAGATTGCTGAGAGTAGATTTTAAATGTTCTTACCACAAAAAATAATGATGTGAGGTGATGGATATGTTAATTATATTAATTTAATCATCTCACAGTGTATACATACATCAAAACATCACATTGTACACCATAAATATATACAATTTTAATTGTAAATTATACCTTAATAAAGCTGGAAAAATAAAAATATTTTTATATAATGTAATAAATAAATAGGTGAACAACTATACCATTAAGAAATTTACTATGGAGTAAGCAAAAATGTAGCCATAAGTAGTCTTCGAATATTTGAAAGGGTTGTCATTTTGAGAAGAAAGTAGGAAAGAAAGCATTTGTTTTGAAAAAGATCTAGAATCAGTGGGTTGAAGATAAAGAAAAGCAGATTTCACTTCAATATGCCAGGCACAATGTCACCAAAGGAATTTTTGCACAGGTTATTCCCTGTGTGTGAAATGTTCTTCCTCAAAGTGACATCATGGTTAACTGTCTCCCTCTTTCAGGTCTTTGTCACATCAATTGTCACCTTCTCAAGGAAACATACTCTAATTACCCCATTTACAATTCTAATCTCTCTTTGGACAGTCCTGTTGCAGTCCTCTTACCCTGCTCTTTTTAAAAATTTTTTTCACTATAAAATGTGCTAAATTTAATATCTACATGGTTGAGTGTGGCTCCACTAACTACCTGTGGATATTTAAATATAGATACTAATTAACTAAATTTAAATAAAATAAAATAAAGTATTTCTTTAGATGCATTAACCATGTTCCAAGTGCTTAAAGGTACATATGACTCCTGTCTACCATATTGAACAATGCAGATATTACAGGACATTTCCATAATAGCAGAAAGTTCTATTGGACAACACTATTATATCATTTAGTACATTTACTGCCCTTCAGCTAGAATGCAGACCCCATGAAAACGTGTCCTAAGAACATAGTAGGCATTCAATAAATATTTGTTTAATGAATTAATATATGAAGAAAATGAGAAGTTGTGGGAAGAGTATCAAATGAAACAATCTGGACCTGACCAGATTGTACACAGTACATCCTACATGGTACACAGAAGGCATACAGGAAAATTTGGACATTTAGAATGAATAAATATGGATGCTGAAAAGAAAATCTATTAATCTAATGCCATTGTAATGGAATGAATATGGAAGGGTCTGATTTCTAAATCTCTCTGAAATAAAAAATTTGATAGACCTATCAAGCTGATGTCAGTTTGATTCAGCATTCTTAGCAGCGAGTTTGGAGATTGCCAGATCTGGAAATCATGGCAGAGATTTGACTTGAGCACCCTGGGGATATGAGCTTATCAAATAATACTATGCAGACAGAAAGCTAAAGAAGTTGAAAACAGAACTTTGGGGAAGTTCTTACACACAAGATCTTAAGCATATTTTTCCTTGTGTTTTCAACAGTAGATTTCAAAAGGTTGTTTGGAATAAATGCCATTTTATTTATTCTATTAACAAAGTTGCATCATACAAAGTGACCACAATACAAAGTTACAAGACATGATTCTGTAACAATTGCTTCATAAGTATTGGGTCTGTCTCTCATTGTTAATAACTTATAAAGAGAGATATTTATAAACACAAATGAGGAAACAATGATTCTTATTTTTTTTGGTTATTTAATAATTTTAGCAGTACATTTTACTTCTGTTTATTCTTTAATGTTCTTATTTCTACACTATCTTAAGCACTCTTTTCTTTAATAAACGGACTTCATGTGAAATCAGTAGTGTGAAAAACAGAAGATATTTTAATAAACAAATATGAGACTTACCTTAGCAACAACATTAAAAAGGCACTTACCTGTTAGTGGATACTGTTTTTATTAACATTTTAGGGAATTTTCTGGTATTAAAGGCAAGGGACCTTTCTGTGATATATACACTTTATGGACTCATGTTATCAAAAAATTATAATACAACAAATGCAAAGGCCAAATCTTGGAAAGAGATTTTGGATAAGAATTGATTGTTCAGCCTGAATCTAGGTTTATCTGTATCAAATAAGGACCAAGTTGTGCCATCATACATTCTACTCTTTAGTTTCTATTCTAGGGCAATGGACAGTAGTGATTAAGAGCTTCGCTTTTGGTGCTATATTATGTGGTTTCGAACCCTGGTTCTGTAATTTCCTAATTGTACAATTCATACAGGCTACTTTATGACTCTGTGTTTTGGTTTTCTTAGCTATGTGATGATGAAACAGTACTCTTTCATAACACCGTTTTCAGGCTTACAAATGAGATATAATAGTGCCCGAAACATTAAATAAGCACCAAATAAATGGTAGTGATCCTAAGTTTGCCTTGGGCCCTCTTACTCTTATCTCCAAACTGTTATCTAGACCCTATATATTCCAATCATCTACAGAAATTTTTTTATTCTATTTAACTCTTTTAAAATCCCTACTCCTTTTTTTGGCTCTTTATCTTTACATGAACAAGTGAACACAATCATTTAAAAAATATTTTGGTATAAAATCCTTCTCTCAATTATGGTCTAACTGTCCTTTGTATTTAAGCTTATATTCAAATATTTCATTATTTCTTCAATTCATAGCAACCGGCTAACACCAAACCCTTATCCATCTCCCCACACACTCTAAATCAGTCACTCTTGTCTCACTAATGACACCAATTACCTCCTAAACACCAAATCAAATGAACACTTCATTGTTTTTATTTTTGTGAGACTTCTAACTTCAATACTGTTCATCAGTCTTTCCTTTAGCTCTTTTCCATTAGTCTCCATGATACTGCTCTTCCTATTTGTCTTTCTGCTCTATTGGTAGCTCTTTCTCATTCAAACATATTGATTTTTCTTTTACTTATCCCTTATATGCTGGAACATTCTAGTCAGCTGTTCTAAGAGCTATTCTCTGCAAACAGTGTCTTACACAAAGATTCCTGACCAAATGTGCAGTGGGGACTAAAATTCAGCTTGCTTCTAGAATAAAAAAGCATAAAGTATCTGGTTTTGATGAGGATGTTGAACAACAATAACTGTTATATGCTATTGGTGTGAGTGTACATTAACACAACCTCTGTGGAAAAAATGCATATGCTTCTATTATCCTCAATATACTAATCTATTTTCTCAAGCCTAGAAACACATAAAATAGTTTCAGATTTGCTAACCCACATGACTGTGAAAGGTAAGATTCCTAAATTGAGTGTATTATTTTTTATAATTCTGTGTGTGTGTTGAAATTTACATACCCTAAAATATAAAGATCGTACCTGTGAGATTTGATGAGTTTTGACAAATGCATACACATGCATACACTGGTGAAACCCACACCTCCATCAAGATGTACAATATTTCCATCTCCCCACAGATTTTCCTCCTCCTCCTTTCCTGTCAACTCCTCAGAACCCTAATAACCACTTTACTAATTTGTTTCCTAATAAGTTAATGTTTTCTGCTCTAGAACTTCATATAAAAAATCATATACTATATACTATTTTGTGTCCAGATTCTTTCGGTGATTGTAATGTTCATAATGTTAAATGTATCTGTAGTTTAGTCCTTTTTCTTGTTGAGTAGTGTACCTTTATATAATACACCATAACCTGTTTATTCATTCTCTTAACAGATACTTGAGTTACATCCAGTTTTTGCTATTGTGAATAAAACTGCAATTAACATTCCTGTACAAATGTTTTAATGGGAATTAAAAGATTTTTCTTTCGGATAAATACCTAGAAGTTGAATTACTTCATCATAGGATATGCATATGTTTAACTTCATTAGAAACTTTCACACAGTTTTAAAAATGGTTGTGTCATTTTAAAAACAAAACAAAAGAAAAAACATTGCATTTGATTTCCTTCAGTTGCTCTCTATCCTCTTCAATATTTGGTGATGTCAGTCTTTTTCACTGTAACCATTATTCATGTATGGCTACATTGTAATGTCCCTGTTCAATACTTTTGCCTGTTGTATATAATTACTTTGCTGAGTTAGTGAATTTATATATTCTGCATAACAATGCTTTGTCACATACATAATTTGCACATAATGTCTCCAGGCCTGTGGTTTATGAATTAATTTTCTTAATTGTATCTCTTGATGTGAAAATGTTTCCATTTTGATAACATCTAAGGTATAATTTTTTGTCTGTGATGGTAATTGTTCCATGTCGTGCTAAGAAATCTTTGCCTACTTCAAGTTAGTAAAGATATTATATGTTTTCTTCACAAAGTTTTATATGTCTGACTTTTTTCTTTTTCAATTTGAGAGCAGGTACTGTTTATTAACCAGCCAGCTTAGAAAAATAATCATGGTAGACACCTTAGTTCATTCTTTTAATAAGCCTGTTGATCTCATCCTCCCTGTTGCCAGCATCGCCATCTTCTACAAAATGGGTGGTCTTTTTCTTCATTCTGCCTCGTGGAGAAGATAATTTGAAGGACCACAGGAAGTTATTTGCTTCTTTGAAGCGTTTTCCAACAGTATAGATCTTGTTAATCAGATCATCCATGCAGATGATGCCATATTTACCAAGAGATCGAGCAATCAAAGCGTTATCTGTCAAAGCAATTCGCTTCTTACTGATTTTACCATAACCACGCTTGTAGATTAACTCATTTACTGACATCAGATTTGGGTACCCCCATGCAATATATGGCTCTACAATCCTCAGCATGTTAACTGAAACCTTGTTGAGCTTCACAAAGGTTCCATTGAAGATTTGACTAAGGCGAAGAAGCTGCAACACCTTTCGGACCTTTGGGCTCACACCATTAATACCTCTGATCCTGATGACAAATGCCAATTTGGGTTCTGCAGGTACATAGAAGTTGCCAGCTTTTCTTGTCATCCTTGCCATTTGAATTTCAGTTCTGTACATCTGCCTATATTCCTTGTGATAGGGCTTCGCTTTTTCATAGATAAGCTTCCTCCTTGCCTTTCGAAGCATCTTTTGGGCAAACTTCTTTCTCAGGCGCTTGATCTTCAGCTCTGTGAAATGTCTTCGCTTTTTCTTAAGGGTTTCTGGTACAGCAGGAACCTTCTTCTTCTCTTCTACACCCTCCATGGTTCCAGCGAAAAAAAGAGGCATGTCTAGCTTTTTTATATTTAGGTATATAACTCACATTATGTCAATTTTTGTGGAGATTGTCAGATAACAGTAAGGGTTTATGGATTTTCCATGTCCTAGTTATTCCAGCACCATCTGTTGATTATACTTTCCTACTGATGTGTGTATGTGTGTGTGCATGTGCACAAATGCCCATGTGCATGCCTAGGTCAAAAAATCAATTATCTGTCTAAGTGAGGGTATATATATATATGCATTACTTATTCTATTCCATTGAACTATTGTCTATCATTATGCCACGATTACCATAACTTTATATGGTCTTAAAGTCAAGTAGTATAAAATCCCCCAATGAAATTATACTTTCCATTATTATTTAAGTAATTCTAAGTCCTCTTACAACCCTATATACATTTTATATTTCAAAATGTTAATTTCTACAAAATATACCCTGCTGTGATTATTATATAGATTGAAATTAATCTATATATCAACTGGAGAGAATTGACAATTTGACACTATTGAATTTTCCAGTCCCATAGACATGACATCTATCTTCATTTATTCAAGTCTTCATTAATTTTTCTCATGTTTTGTTGTTTTAATGGAAGAGTTTTAAATATCTTCTATAAAATTATCAGCATTTTAAGTATTTCTATGTTGTAAATGGATTTTTTTCAGTTTTTCATTATGACTGTATAAAAGTATAAGTCATATTTTCATATCAATCCTGTATCTTGTGTTCTTGCTGAAATCACTTTTTTTGGTAACACTTTTAAAATGTATTCCTTAGAGTTTTCCACAAAAATATTCAGGTAATCTGTGAATAAATACAGTTTCATTCTCTTCTAGTTTTTATGCTTTCTATTTCATTTTTGGTTCTCCACTACTTAGTAACTTTGGTGCAAATTGAAGAGAGAGCTGACTCTGCCTTCTTCTCAACCATAGGGGAAAAGCATCCAGTATTTCCTCATTACATATAATGTAAGCTGTAGCTTTTTGGTACATGTAGGGCTTTTGCTCTTGAGTATGAGTCACATTTCTCTGTTTCCACACATAATTAGCAAAATTTTGTTATCATGTGCACATTGTAAATGAGATGTAGATTCTGGATTCTGATCTCTCTCTCTCTCTTACTTTTTGTCATAGCTGCAAGCTAATTTGAACAAATTAAATCCCAACTTGATACCTGCCCATACCAAGTCCCTCAACTCCCACCTCCGTGACAGATGGCAGCTGAAACTATTCAATTCTTTCAGCCTTACAGATGTTTTATTTTCCCCAACTCTTGCCAAATTCAGGGGCTGTTGAGGAATGTAGGCAGAATTTGTATATATACCTGGGGACTTGTCCTTATGTGGCTCACTCCTTTCAGAATTTCCTCCATCATATTTCAGTTATTTTGGAACCCAAACTCTGTCTTCTCACTCCTGAAGCCAGTAACCAACGGAAGTATTCTTTAGTTCCAGAAGCCTCACCAAAATAGAGGTGTGCCCTCAAGCAAGAAGAAATTACCTAGGAATTTTACCCAAAGTCCTTCACTTTCCTCCAGTTTTTATTCAATTTTGGCCATTCTGTAGTGCCTTCAAGTAGTGTTTGCACCAGAATTTATAATACTTTTTCTGTAAGAAAGTTATTCTGAAAGAAGCTATTCGACCATTACTGGA
Organism: Colobus angolensis palliatus; assembly: GCF_000951035.1. Lineage (NCBI taxonomy): Eukaryota > Metazoa > Chordata > Mammalia > Primates > Cercopithecidae > Colobus > Colobus angolensis. The sequence goes on along the minus strand of NW_012114489.1, from coordinate 4,769,253 downwards.
AGGGAAACTAGAGTTACTGGTTTATTTCTCTATAGTTAATTATTTGTTAAACTAATATATTGTTTATTAATTTATTATATAATGTTTTGTGTTATTTTGTCTGAGTTCCCTGCATCTTCCATTATATTATCCTAAATTTTGTGTAAGTTTTCATTTTATCTGAAAAACTATCTCAAAACTTATTTGAGTAGACAAGTACTATGTATATTAGTGTCATTCATGCCATGCCCCTATCATTAAGTTGCACATTATATATGTTCATTAAATAGACATTCTTTGGGTTTACTTCCAGAACTTAAATGTTTTCTATGTAAACAATTTCTGATATTCTAACTATCACAATCACATTTCATAAGAAATGAGTGTGCCAGAGGAAAAAAAATAGGTCCATCTCAAAATACGTACATGATCTTTTTATTCTTTGTGATATGAATATTGCTGAGGAATTAATAGAGTAATAGGTTATTAGTCTTGATATCAATATTAAAGGTCATCTGTTTCAACCAATTCAGACTTCTTGATTCAATCTCATTTAGAGAATGGATTTTATCCAAAGATAAATCATTATTATCAAAATGTTCTTTCCACATGTGCATTAAAATGCAAATACTGAAATTCAAATTACCAGTTGCCTTCTTGTGGTTTAATAATCACAACATTTTTATTTCCAGGTCAAATGCCACTGATTTCAACTCACAAGATTATGAAATGAGTTGATTTAGAGTGTGTGCCAGAATGAATGGGGGGGGGTGGTAATGGATCAAGCTAAGTGAAGTTGTAAAAATAAAATCATGCCATAGTGAAGAAGAGTTAAAATATGCTGAATTCCTTTCCATTTGGGGTTTAATATTCATTCAGCTCATTAAGTAGAGAATGGATTAGGCTAATCCCAACTGTAATTATACATTCTATCAGGCATATAAAGGTAAGCTAGAGAGTGAGTCTGCATTGCCATAAAATTCAGGTTTCAGATAATCAGCACAACAGAATTAAGCTGTCAGTGAATGACATTCATTATGTGGCATAAGCCTAAAACAGATGCAAGTAACTCAATGTTGGCTGTATAGTAGATGTCAAGAAACAAATATATTTAGCTAACTTCTCAAGTTTTAGGAAAATACTTATATGGTAATTCTACTGACAGGCTTTTAGATAATACACATTGAAGCTAGAAACCAGTATTTTTTGTTTTAACCTCTAGGGGAAGCGAGTAGAAATCAGAGTAGAAATCAAGATGATCATGTTAGAATACTATGTTATTTTTGTTGTTGTTGTTGTTGTCGTTTGTTTGTTTGAGATGGAGTCTCGCTCTGTCACCAGGCTGGAGTGCAGTGGCATGATCTTGGCTCCCTGCAACCTCCGACTCCCTGGTTCAAGCAATTCTCCTGCCTCAGCCTCCCGAGTAGTTGGGATTACAGGCACGCACCATCACGCCCAGCTAATTTTTGTATTTTTAGTAGAGACGGGGTTTCACCATGTTGGCCAGGATGAGAATACTATGTTCTTT
>NW_012114489.1:4758317-4767566 GCF_000951035.1 Colobus angolensis palliatus | reverse complement strand
TTTCACCGTGTTAGCCGGGATGGTCTCGATCTCCTGACCTCGTGATCCGCCCGTCTCGGCCTCCCAAAGTGCTGGGATTACAGGCTTGAGCCACCGTACTATGTTCTTTAACAGTGTACATGTGAGACTAAATGTTAGATTTCTATCCTTGATTTGGTGACCCTTTAGAATGAGTTTGCATTTCTCAATTTATGAAGCAAGAATTAAAACAAAGACAAACTTACTATTTTGGCTCTAATTTGTCAAAATACTAGGTTATTACAGTTTTTACACTGATCCGGATGCAAAATTCAAAAATAGTTTAGAAATTTGGATCTTCAACTGTTTGCCTTTTTCACCCCTATCATATACCATTTCTCAATTAGTGTGGCAGTTGAGTCAGATATCTTTCTGGTACTCTTATAATTCCTCCCCTTGTTTGGTGACTAGTTCCAGTCCTTTTAAATGTCCACCAACATTATCCTATTTCAGGTCCTACCTCAAACTGTTACAACTCAAGATTTCAGGCAAGTTCAATGAGAAAAATGAGAAAGAATTAAACAGAGAGTATGTGTAAAGGAGTTATTATAATGTTGTATAGGAGAATCTAATCTAAGTAAAATGAAAGGTAAGGATATTGTAGTGGGTTGAGAGAAGTGGCAGAAAACATACAAACCTGGTAGATTGTTGGTCCTTCTAAGGTCAAAGAATTGTTGAAGTCAGGGTACTGGAAGAAGTAATCTTCAGAGAGTACCAGAGTTTCTTTGTCCAATCAATCATTGATGAAGACTTAGGTTGAGTCCATGACTTTACTATTATGTATAGTGCTGCAATAAACATACAAATGCCGGCATCTTTTTGATGTAACAATTTCTTTTACTTTGGGTAGATACCTAGTAGTGGAATTGCTGGGTTGAATGGTAGTTCTATTTTTAGTTCCTTGAGAAATCCTCATATTGTTTTCCATAGAGGTTGTGTACTAGTGTGCATTCCCACCAATGGTGTATAATTATTCCCTTTTATACACATTCTCCCTGACGTCAAAAAAGTTATTTTTTGACTTTTTATTTTTTGAGACAGGGTATCACTCTGTTGCCCAGGCTGGAGTGCAGTGGCATGATCATGGCTCACTGCTGCTTTGACCTCCCCAGGCTCAGGTCATCCTCCCACCTCAGCCTTCTGAGTAGCAGGGATGACAGGTGCTTCCCACCACGCCCAGCTAATTTTTGTATTTTTTGTAGAGACAGGGTTTTGCCATGTTGCCTAGGCTGGTCTCGACCTCATGGACTTAAGAGATATGCCCACGTTATCCTCCCAAAGTCCTGGGATTACAGGTGTGAGGCACTATGCCTGGCCTTTGACTTTTAGTCAGAGCCATTCTGACTGGTGTGAGATGGTATCCCGTTGTGGTCTTAATTTTCTCTGATGATTAGTGGTATTGAGCATTTTTCCTATGTTTGTTGGCCTCAAAAGAAGTATGTCTTCTTTTGAGAAATGACTGTTAAGTGCTTTCCCCACTTTTTTAATGGGGTATTTTGGTTTTTATATTTTCTCTTTATTTGTTTGAGTTCCTGATAGATTCTGGGTATTAGTCCTTTGACAGATGCTGATATGGTTTGGCTCCGTGTCCCCACACAAATCTCATGTCCAATTGTAATTCTCAATGTTGAGGGAGGGACATAGTGGGAGGTGATTGGATCATGGGGGTGGATTTCCCCCTTGCTGTTCTCATGAGAGTGAGTGAGTTCTCACAAGATCAGGTTGTTTAAAAGTGTGGCACTTCCCCTTTTGCTCTCTTCCTCTTGCTCCAGTCATGTAGGTCATGCTAGCTTCCCCTTCACCTTCTGCCCTGATTGTAAGTTTCCTGAGGCCTCCCCAAACCATGCCTCCTGTACAGCCTGCAGAACCATGAGCCAATTAAACCTCTTTTCTTCATAGATTATCCAGTCTCAGGTAATTTTTATAGCAGTGTGAGAACATACTACTACACATGCATAGTATGCAGACATTTTTCTCCCATTCCGTAGGTTGTGTTTACTCTGTCAGCTATTTCTGTTGCTGTGCAGAAAGAAGCTCTTTACTTTAATTAAGATCCATTTGTCTATTTTTGGTTTTGTTGCATTTGCTTTTGAGGTCTTAATCATAAAGTAGTTTTTAGGCTAATGCCCAGAAGGTTATTTCCTAGGTTTTCTTCTAGAATTTTTATAGTTTTAGGTCTTACATTTAAGTTCTCAATCCATCTTAAGTTTATTTTTGTATATGGTAAGGAAACTTTTTTTGAGGACGAATAAGCATATACAGGTAATGACTAAATTAGCATGTGATTATAGAATGATTGGCTGAGGAGAAGCTCATGGATGAAAAGGAGGCCTAGAAACAGAGTGCCTAGGGTAAACAGATATCTATATTGACATTGAAGTTGCCAATAGTTATGAGAGGTTTTATTGAGCGTGTCATGCACACAGTAAATGAGTAAACAGAGTTGTGTATGTATGAATGAACAATTGAATATATGCATGTATATATGCATGCATGCATGTATTTAAGATTGAGTTCAAATACAGTGTTGCTCTAATTTAGTCTTAGCTGGTGCATTTAAGAATTTTTTTAAAAAACAATTTAAAAGCACAACCACTCTCCTGGTCCCAATCATATACTGTTTTGTATTGTGGTGAAATTAGTACATGTTTTACCTTTTCTCCTTCAAGAAAATCATAATGGCTAATTCTTTCTATTTTCCAAAGCTATTTTATATCAGAAATACATTTTTTTAAATTTCAACTTTTATTTTAGATACAGGAGGTACATGTGCAGTTTGTTACATGGAATATACATCTGAGATGAGGAATTAAGCAGAGAGTCAGCTTTTAAGTGGTAACATTTATTTTCATCACATATTAACATTTGGGGAAAAGCTGGTAAGCATATATCAAGTGGGATTATTTTTAAAACATAGTGTTACTTCAGGCTTATTGACTATATTAGTCAGGGATCTCTAGAAGAACAGAACTAATGGAATAAATAAATAAATAAATAAATAAACACACACACACACACACACACACACACACACACAAAGGGGAGTTTATTAAGTATTAACTCACCCAATCACAGGGTTCCACAAAAGGCCATCTGTGGGCTGAGGAGCAAGGAGAGCCAGTCCGAATTCCAAAACTGAATAACTTGGAGTCTGATGTTCAAGGGCAGGAAGTATCCAGCATGGGAGAAAGATGTGGGCTGGGAGATTGGGCCAGTCTTTTTTTACACATTTTTCTACCTGCTTCGATTCTAGCCATGCTGGCAGCTGATTAGATTGTGCCTGCCCAGATTCAGGGTGGGTCTGCCTTTCTCAGCCCACTGACTCAAATGTTAGTCTCCTCTGGCAACACCCTCACAGACACACTCAGGTTCAATATTTTATATCCTTCAATTCAATCAAGTTGATACTCAGTGTTAGTCATCACATTGACCTTTCAGCTCTGGCCTGATGTTGTGCAGTGTTTTGCATGTACACCATCATTCCAATCAATTTTCTCTAACTTGGTTTCTTACATTTTTATAACTACACCATGATTTTTAGTAACTTAACCATGATGCAGTTACCACCGTAAATCAATTCTAGAACATTCTAGTTCCCTCAATAGGTTCCCTCATGCCAATTTAAAGTTAATCCCCAATATTAACCCCAGTCCCAGGTAATCATTAATCTGTTTGTCTCTGTAAATTTGCTTTTGTCCTAGGCATTTTATACAAGTGAAATCTTACAATATGTGGTCTCTTGTGTTTGGCTTTTTTCACATAACATTTTTGAGGTTCAACCATAATGCTGTACATTTCAGTACTTCATTTTCATCTACTGCTGAATAGCAGTCTATCTTATGGATATGCCACATTTTGTCTCCATTGAATATTTAGGTTGTTCCCAGTATGGGGCTAATATGAATGAACCTGCTGTGAATATTATTATACAAATCTTTATGTAGATATATGCTTTCATTTATCTTGAATAGATATCTAGGAATAAAATTGCTCAGTGGCATGGAGCCATTGGTATTCTTAAAGATAGATTTTGTTTTCTACAGCAGGAAAGATGTTGATGGTATTTAAATAAACCAAATCCATCTTGACATACTGTCCCAGATACAGAGCTCCTATCTAAAGATGTAGCTAGAAATTTCTATATATTATACTAGATAATATAAAATGTGATATACTGTATAATATGAGAGAACTTCAAAATGTTTATGGAAATGCATATTATTAAAAAACTATGCATGGGTTTCAAATTGTGTTTAAACCCAAATAAACTTATACTAACATGTTATAACTTTTCTGAATAGGATCTAGTTTGAGGCACCAAGAAGGATAAGACATCAGTTTGAAAACAGCCCCTACCAGAACAACATGAATTCTGCTACAATTGAAGTAAGAACAGACGTTACATTTATGATGAAGCTTGAGTGAAAAAACGGTGAAATAATTGATACTTTATGAAAAGTTTATGACGACAAAGCCCCAAATAAATCAGCAGTTTGCAAATGGATAACTCATTTTAAGAAGGAATGAGACAATGCTTAGATGAAGTCTGCAGAAGCAGACCATCCACATCCATTTGAGAGGAAAGAATTCATCTTTTTGTTCCCCAATTGAAGAGGACAAGTGATTAATAGAATAAACAATAGCCAACACCATAGACATCTCAATTAGTTCAGCTCACACAATTCAGACTGCAAAATTAAAGTTGAGCAGACTTGCCATTCAATGGATGCCAAAATCATTGTGCCCATATCAGCTAAGACAGGAGCAGAGCTTTCTATGGGAATTTTAAACAAGTGAGATTCAACATACTGAAGCATTTCTTCAAAGAACAGGAGGAGATGAAACATGGCTTTACCAGTATGATCCTGAAGACAAAGCACAATCACAGCAATGGCTACCAAGAAGTGGAAGTGATCCAGTTAAAGCAAAAGCAGAATGGTCAAGAGCAAAGGCCAGGGCAACACAGGGGATGTTCAAGGCATTCTCCTTGTTGACTTTTTGGAAGGCCAAACAATGATAACATCTGTTTATTATGAGAGGGTTTTCAGAAGATTAGCCAGAGCTTGAGCAGAAAAACACCCAAAAAACTTCACCAGAGTCCTTCTCCATCATGACAATGCTCCTGGTCATTCCTCTCATCAAACAATGGCAATTTTGTGAGACTTTCAATGGGAAATCATTAGGCATTCACCTTATAGTCCTGATTTAGCACTTTCTGACTTCTTTTTGTTTTCTAATCTTAAAAAGTCCTTAAACGGCACCCAGTTTTCTTCAATTAAAATATTTTTTAAAAGAATGCATTGACATGGTTAAATTCCCAGACCCTCTGTTCTTTAGGGGTGGATTAAATAGCTGGTATCATTGCTTACAAAAGTGTCTTGAATTTGATGAAGCTTATGTTAGAAATAAGTTTTATTTTTTATTTTTGTCTTTTAATTTCATTTTCCACAAACGTTTTGAAGTCTCTTCACATATAAGTAATACATTATGACATATTATATAAACCATATATTACAAAATATATATATACCCACATATCTTATTTAATGGAAATGAATTGTTACTTGTCTTTTGTTTTTACAGCTGAAGGAAAGGTTCTTGGTACTATGAGAGTCAAAGGTTGTGTAACTGAATGTGGTAAACTATCTGCTTTGGCTTCCCAGGGGAAATAACATGTAAGTCATTATTAGAAGTTGAATATGACTTAGCTAGACAAAGGGAAACTTAGAATAATGTTTCAGAATGTGAGAGTCCCTGTAACAGGAAGCAGCATGAAGGTTTTGAAGAATGGAAAGAAAATGTGGCTGGTGTATGGCCTATGAGAAGACCAGGTGAGTGTAGGCCATCAAAGTTTTGGTCTTGTTCCTAAAATCAGTGAGAATCAGTGAAGGAATTTTAGCAGATAGGGGAGAAAATAAGATACTCTCTGTATTGGAAAATAGTAATTGGTCAGGATTCATAGTGAATTCTTAGAGACCATTTATAATCTAGCTGATTTTTTTTCACCTGGATATTTTATTCACAAAATATTTATCAAGTTGATGTACTGAACAAGAAAACATACAGGTGATTGCTGGTTTGTTATGTGCCCTGTACTCAAAGAGGGCATTGGTAGAAACACAATGAGTATTCCCTAAATATTTGACAACAGATCAATTAGCAAAAATAGTCATGAAAATGTAAAATCAGTTACAAAGCATGAAAACAAATATATAAACTTTTTTGTAATTCATATAATTGTATGATTCATAATGAATGGAACGAAGCTATACTAGGAACTCTTGGCTATATATAATATTGTCCTTTGGGTAACTTTAATTTACAAACATTTCCATATATATATAATTATTGATGATAATAAAAACATTGACTATCACTTCTTTAATGTCAACTGTGCTAGCTACTCAAACTACTTTACATAGCTTACTCTCAAAATAACACTGTTGAGTAGTCATTTTTAACCCTGTTTATAAGATGAGAAAACTAAGGTTCAGCAAGATGAAGTGTCTTACCCAAAGTCTCACAGGTAATAAAATGGAATGGGCTTTCCAGCAGTGTTCCATGTATAACCACAGGAAGTAACCTTACTAGATATACTGTTTTGCTCCCCCTAAGCACTTTGTAAAGCAGACGTTATATATTCCAAAAGCACTTCTGTAAAAATAGAATCTAAATCAAAAGCCGAGCTTTTATGACACTTCTCCGGGCTCTTTACCTTGGACAAAGTAATGCGTACAAAGAAAATATAGTAACCTATGCTGTCATTAATAAGTAAATGGACCTTTAGAAGTGAGCAATTTTTTCCCTTCCTGCCTATCAGTTTGACAAGGCCAACTATTTAATGGGCAATTTGTTATATGTTTAAAATTTATCTTAAGGGTATAAAATTGAGAAAAGATGAATAGAATGAAAGGCAAATGACTTCCAAATGAAATAAGATGGAAGCACTCAAGGTAAAGAAAGGAATTATGCTGGATTCTACAATTAAAAGGAAATAATGCACTGTCTATATTAAAGATAAGATTGTATTTACATCACATGATATCCCTCCATGTTCCTCTACATGTTAGTACTATTCTGAGAATAGAGTATTTCTTGCTGTCACTTAAGAAAAAGATTTTTCTCAGATTTAGCAGTGGATTTTAGAAGCTGAAAATCATAAAACTTATTGACTTTTCATCTGATGATATTCATGGTCATAAAGTAGGCAATATTCCTGATGAGAAAAAAATTACTCATTGTGGCTCTTGCTTCCTTTTTTATTAAAAGAAATATATATGGTGCTTGAAACACAAGTTAATTTTAACATTCTATGTTAGACTTTGCCATTGGGCTTTTATGCAAATGGCCAATTGCAGACATAACTAAACAAGAGAGAAACATGCTAACAGAGTTCACTTCAGCAATGCCAATGAACGTTCCTTGAGACACTAAATAATGACAGATAGTTACCTCCTTAGTGACAGTTGCTAACTAAAATGGCCTGACACTTAAAATAGAGCACTTCCCTAATGACATAAGAGTCCCCTTTTCTAAAAATTATTTGGACATCATCCTTTTTATAATCAAACTATTAATGTGGATACTGAGTTATCTTGAAAAGGAGTTTCTCAACTTAACCTCATGTTTATAGGTGATCCATAAGAATTGTAGTAGTACATGTGTGTCCTGATCTTACAAAGATGTCAATGTATGTGTACCATTTTTCTTACATTATTGTCATGTGATACATTTTAAGGACCCATTAATAGAATGAGTAAAAAGATACAATATCTGATACATTGCATAAAATCATTAAATAACTACAGAGAGCTGATCATGCCAAGATAAATAGTCCACAATGAACATCATGATTCTGATTGAAGATACTTGTCAATTTTTCCTCATTTAATTCATTTCACTTATGCTCTTATATGCCAAGGTGCCAGCCTACAAACATATGGTTAGGTTAAGAAATGTACTGTCTGTCAGCAAACTATCACAAGAACAGAAAACCAAACACCGCATGTTTTCAGTCATAGGTGGGAACTGAACAATGAGATCACCTGGACTCGGGAAGGGGAACATTACACACCGGGGCCTATTATGGGGAGGGGGGAGGGGGGAGGGATTGCATTGGGAGTTATACCTGATGTAAATGACAAGTTGACGGGTGCTGACGAGTTGATGCGTGCAGCACACCAACATGGCACAAGTATACATATGTAACAAACCTGCATGTTATGCACATGTACCCTAGAACTTAAAGTATAATAATAATTAAAAAAAAGAAGAAGAAGAAAAAAAAAGAAACGTACTGTTTTGGGCAGCCTCCTAGATCCATATCCCCCATTTTCTTGTAACCACCATCCTTGGAGAGGGCCTGCCTGCTTGTACTTTATAATGGCATGTGGCTTTATTCATTGATCTTGTTACCCTCTCCACCACTGGCTCATTATCTGGGTTTCCCTGGTTTATCATGACAATTTTCAAAAACTTTATATCTGACCACCCTGTTCTCCTAGTGGCACTGTGTTCTTCATGAAAATTTTCCTACCCCTTTCCAAAGAATTTTAAGTAAGGTCTCACTATTTTTTTCTCTCATCCCTCAATCTAAAGAAATCCCAACTCATTGTTACAGAGGCAAAATGACCCTCACAAATGTCAGAACAGAATTTAACCCAAGCAGGAGTTGTGAAAGCACAGATCTAAGAGTTAAAATTAATTTTTATATTTTCATTTTCAGTGTACCTCCTGGATTGCCTATGTTGATAAAAACAGTTGTGAAGGGGTAACTCTAGGCAATTGTTTGCAAGGTGTATATATGCCTTAGTTAGAGATGGATTTATAAATTTGTCCTAAAATTACCATATTTATTATGAGAATTAGTGTCTCTGTTTCTTAAAAGTTATTTTCATATTTTCTCAAATAACTATAAATCTGTTTCCATAACAAAGTCACAATTATGAAAGTAGAAATCATGAAGTTCTAAATAATAAAAGTAAGAATAAGTAAATTCTAACTAACAAAGGCAAATATTGTAAAAATCTTAACCAAAAAGAATATTACTAGGCATAAATAAGCAGCAGCTTACATATAACTTGAAATGACTTAACTGCTAATAGTTTGAAAATTTGAAACCTTTATGAGTATTTTTTATGTAGAAAGCTGAAACTGGATCCCTTCCTTACACCTTATACAAAAATTAATTCAAGATGGATTAAAGACTTAAATATTAGACCTAAAACCATA